>NW_019726229.1:836937-928706 GCF_002891405.2 Cryptotermes secundus
TCTCTAAGATCCATTTTAATATTGTCCACCCACCTACGCCTTGGCTTTCCCAGTAGTCTCTTTCCTTCTGGCTTTGTTTATTATCTTAATTAAAAAAATTTAAATCTGAAATTTATTTTTCGAATACATATAATGTTACTAATATACATCTGATCCCCTATGAAAGTTTATGTTAACATGATGCTGATCTTAAGGAAACTCGAAATGAGCTTATTCATGTTCAATATTATCTCTAATATAAAATGCAACAAAAATCCGTCCAGTGGCGAGTCGAAACATGAAGAGGGGCTGACAAACAGGCACGATCTCCCTCCATGCATTCAGTTTAAGCACATCTTATAAAAACGAAAAATAACGGACTATGAATAAGAACCATGGAGCACTGGGCACTTAACCACTAAGTTATCCGGTTAGGCCGCGCCATAGCTCAAGCGGTTAGTCGCTGGCTTCCCACCGCGGCGGGCCGGGTTCGATCCCAGGTCTGCTCAAGTGGGATTTGTGGTGGAAAAGGTGGCGCTGGGGCAGATTTTCTCCGAGTACTTCGGTTTCCCCTGCCAATCTTCATTCCACCAAATTTTCCATCATCATAATCACCCGGGCAGACTACAATAGACCAATCAGTGGTCGCCGTGCAGAGTGGACCCTGTTGGACTCCACCCCCCACTAAACGAATTAAAAAAAAAAGTTATCCGGTTTGATTTGTCAGATAACAACGCAGAATCTTCTCAACATTATTAAGTCTTCTTCACGAGCAGGAAAGGACGCCTTATATGGTCACTCTATCAGTCTATCACCCAATATCAGGGCCTGAACCGTTGGACAGATTCTTTTAAATTTTATTTTAAAATTCGATTTGGTAAATTTTCATTAAATGCCATCGGATAATTTCGATTTTCAGTCATACTGATCCATATCCTACTTTTCCATATATCCCATTAACTGTTTCACAGATATTGTTAAAATTATACATGGGAAACTTAAACCAAACGCTAGCGGCCACCCCTAGGTTTCCAGCCATACTGGTTCATAACAGAGCCTACTTTACACGAGACAATAAACTGGCTTTTCCATGTATCCCATAAACTGTTTCACAGATTTCGTTAAAAATTAATATCACAAACTTCCATTAATATTTTCGTACAATTCCGATCTTTAGCCATACTGATCCTTCAAAAACCCTATTTTGCACAAGACCATAAACGGAATTTTCCACGTATCCCAGAAACACTTCCAACATATTTTGTTCAAATTTGATGTGGGAGATTTTCACTAATTCTCATTTCAATGTTTCAATTTTCAATGAAAAAATGAACTTCAAAAACACCATCAATAATTCTACATATGCATTATGCAGTTAGCTATATACTTTCCAGTCCTGCTCAGTATAACACAGTCTACTACATGACAACAAACTTCAATCCAACAAAAAACAGATTAACAAAAGGAACCCAAACCCAGTAACCAACTGCTTCTTACTTAGTCATACATTGTGGATACAAATATAGGAACGTTACGAAACCTGCCAAAGTTCAAAACCCTAGAATCAAATTATAACACATATGAGAGTTAGGCGAAACATAGCGTGTAATACATAAATGTTAACAGCCGCAGTTCAAACGTATGAAAAAGTGTTGTTAATTCTAACACAGGCACGAGAATTACTTTGCAATATTTGCTTTTAATAAGACTTGCAACACTGTCAAGTAGGCCTACTAAATCTTCACATGGGGCTATCAATTTATTAAATTATAAATCGCGTAATTTGACTAAGGAAGTGACTTTCTTATCCGACCAGACTACAAGTATTAGAACGTACCTAAACAGTCGAAATGTATTAACTTCATCCATTAAGTCTTTCTCCAGAGACTAATGATCAGGAATTTTTCCTCATATTACGGAACTCGTGTTCACAAGAGACCGACACTACGCTCTACCTTAGGGCACATGAATTTTGTCCTCACCTTACACCATAAACACATCGCGCCATGTTGATGTAAACTGGGGCCTTAGTAAAACATCTGCATTGTGCCATCACCTATGTACAGGTTCCGTACAAAATTAAACCGCCGTGAAAGCCTGACATCTAAAAACGCTGTATATAAACAACGGTTAACACAAGTACAATGTGAACCTAGTGTATAAGTATATGTTTCCTACCTTCCAACATAACAGACTATTACGGGTACAGTGGAAACCAATAGAAAAAATTAATAACTAAATCAAGCAAAAAAACAAACAAGTAACCTGCTTGAACCAGATCTCAAAAATAACAAAAAAAACAAACAAGTAACCTGCTTGAACCAGATCTCAAAAATAACAATAAACAATCATGCTGTTCTACAGAACAGTGATTTATTCTTTTATGTACGAACTACTTCCAAAAACTGCTCCTAATTCAGTTCCTAACCTCACAGGAGAACAAACTATGTCGCCCTTACAAAGGCCAAACGCTTAATATTGTTTATGAAAACTGCGGCTTTTCATTGTAAGAGTCATACGAAACATATAAATGCATTCCCTGAACAAAAGACAAAGCCTTTTAATAATAAGGCAGATGGCACATGTAGGAGTAGCAGCCACTGGGTCCTAAATGACTAAAGAATTCCCAACTTGGTTTTTCTCACTGAAAGCAGTGAAGGGCCGCATCGTAGTGGATAAGATGAGCCGCGAGTCGAAACATAGTCTAAACCATGGAGACAATGAAGACTGCTTTTAGGTAGGGGTTATTTGAAAACTAAATTAACAACAATTTTGTTCACTTCAATAGATTCAGAAGACAGCATTGCTGAAAACACATACAAAAAATGTTGTGCGTGTTTCTGTTAAATTTTGGCACAAAATAATGCTTTATGTGGTCCAAACAATACAGTATGATAGCTTGGAATAGTATACCACCATTCAAATTGGCCTTGATTTGTATCTTTCTCTGGAACGGATATCTGACCTGCCAACGATCAAACGCATGTGTCATACGTGGACGACACGTGACTTAAAAAGGTGGCAACAGAACCTCGCTAGATTGCAATGTTACGCACCAAAATCAAGTGACGCTTTGGTTACGTGATACAGCTATCCCCCATTAATCAGTGTTAATAGGTTTCGCGAAACGTCGTCGATCTGCGATTCGTTGACTAACGAACCCAATTGAACACTTTCTTTGATTTTCATTACACGGTCTGTAACGTCAATTTAAATAGTATCACAATGTGGTGAAAAGAAGTGAAAATTGATAAGGCTGCATCACTACATTGCCAGAATGGCTGGCCGACGTGACAGCTTGTAAACGTTGCCAATGCGCGTGCGCACTGGCAATCGTCGACTGACCGAGGAACAACGACATTTGGGGTAAAAAAAAAAGTAAAGTAAAGCTATCCCTGTACCAGGCCGTGAAGCCCCTTAGGGTTGTGAGACGTTGAGGGTCCCACATTTTCTAGGCAATGGGCTCAAAGATGGCGGTAAGGTTGTCAGCCTTACGCGCCGGCCGCGCTTTACTCCCCAGGAAAATTATTTAATTAATTCCTGGTACTCATTTCTGTTAGAGGCTGAGTCGACCCCAGGGCCATAGTGCGGCTGGAAGGATTAGGTCAATTGAAAAATAAATCCAATGACCTCATCAGGATTTGAACCCACGAACTTCCGGCTTCTGGCATAGTGCCTCAACCAACTGCGCTACCGCGTGCCCCTCGATATTTTGGGTATCTGAAAATATTGTGGGAATATCGATGGGTCGAATCGTCGATTGGAGGGGCTTAGATTAGCGGAGGGCGACTGTAGACGTCCCATGTGCAAGATGCGGTACAAAATTTCACCTCGGCTAATGGCAGTAGGTGAGTTTAATGTGGAGACGAGGATATCGTAGGCAGTATTTAATTTCCTGGACGAGAAACGATATATATTACATTTTATTACATAAATACGAATAAATTATATCGTAAATGTTTCTCTTGCAATTACTCAATTTCCTCGTGTATCTGCACATATATTTTCAAGAAAAACGTTTATCTTATTGTCGTACACTGCATTTCTGGGGAGGTTTATACATTTTAACATCGCAATTCACACAACCAGTACGGCCTTGTATGAAACGCTGACTAATTACATGTTCCTAATTGAAAGTATAGGCCGTGCCATAGCTCAGGCGGTTAGTCGCCGGCTTCGAGCCCGGGTCAGGTCATGTAGAATTTGTGATGGACAAGGTGGCATTGCGACAGGTTTTCTCCGAATACTTCGGTTTCCCCTGCCAATTCTCATTCCACCGATTGCTCCACAATCATCATCATCATCATCATCATCATTTGGGGCTGGTACATTGCGCCAGAAGTGGCCGCAGTACCAAGTGGACTCAGTCTCACCCCACGATGAAAAAAGAAAGAAAAAAGTATAAGTGATATGTATTTAAGCGAAGTTTTGTCTCATTACAACAATATCTACCGCATATGCTTCAAAGCAGTTCTCTATTTCAGACCTGCAGTCGGACACAAAAAGAGGCACCAAGATTTAACACAAAGTAGTCAACAGGCAGGTCTAGGTAAGATTTGAGATATAAAATGTCAAGATTACGATCTTCTGCGATGTGGCACAGTCTATTTTGGTAGACAGCTACAAACATATCAATCTTCAGGGTAAAAGGAGAAAGCAGGAAGTTCTTCAAAAACGTTAGTACAAACTTATCCGTCTACAAGGAAGAAGACCTCAGTTACAACACATAACTTAAATAATTAATCATTAATATTTGGTTAAACTCCGGTATAGAAAAATAAACTTTTCAGACGGATAGAAATACAGAATTGTGACTAATACCATAGTATCAGATAACTATACATTATTAGCAGAACCAGTACACAGTGTTCTGGTGTCAAAAAGTATTCAACTCGCAGCCACATTTCAAGTGACGGAATATGAAACAATAGCTGGGTGTGAAACAGCATCCGGGTGCTAGCACAGATATTGTAAAGAGTGGCCGGGTATGAAATGACAGCCGAGTACTGCAAACAGTTATTGCTAGTAGTGGCCGGCCAAGAAACGGAAGTCGAATTCTGGTAGACATAATGTAAACAGAGGCCGAGTATCAAACAGTAGCTAGGTACTGCAACAGTTATTGCTAGTAGTGTCCGGCCATGAAACAGAAGTCGTCTTCTGGTAGACATATTGTAAACAGGCCGGTCACGGTAGCCGAGCGGTCTATGGCATGTACTGTCTTCGCTCGCTTGGAACCGGGATCGTGGTTTCGAATCCCACTCAGGGCATGGATGTTTAGTTTGTGTGTGTGCGTTTTTCTCTTTGTGTACAGGTAGAGGCCTTCCGACGAGCTGATCACCCGCCCAAGGAGTCCTACCGAATGTGTAAGATCTAGAAAAACCGAAGTGAAGGGAGAAGTTCATGGAGGTAGGCCTAGGCCCACTGGGGCTGTAGGGCCAAGGAAAAAAATATTGTAAACAGTAGCCGGGTACTGCAACAGTTATTGCCAGTAGTGGCCGGTCATGAAACAGAAATCGACTTCTAGTAGACACATTGTAAACAGAGGCCGGGTATGAAATAGTAGCCCCGTACTGGCATACAAATTGTCAGTAGATGCAAAGTACGATACAGTAACATAAGGACAGTATTCTGCCTAGGGCCACATTGCCTATCGGTCAGTCGTGTGACTTATTCTCTTCTTTTATTACGTTCATTTCAAATAACTGCATATTAATTGTAAACAAAGCAAACAAAGCCGTGCAACTCTATCTCCTGTGCAGATTATTATTTCTGGTACCCACAAACATCAATTACCTCAGAACATGGGCTATATTTATAGCTCACTTCTCAAAGTACTCCAGTAAAGTTAGGCTACGGTTGCCAGAATGATACGTTGCGGAGGGTAGCATACCTGCTTCGCATATGAGAACTGCCCGGTTCGAATCTTGGAGCGAAGACTGGCTATCCTGACTGACGTCATTCGTAGTTTGTTTCAGCGTGTAAACGGAAGTGCTAACATGAAACGTTAAATAGGCCAGAACCGTTTCTTCCAACATCCATCCCTATCAATCATTCTTATCGTCCTGATATTTGTTACTGGACGTTTAACATGAGAGGGCGGAGAACTGCTGTTAAAGAATAATAACTCCAGTTTTTCGCATACTCAATTAATTCACATCAAATCGTGTAGCAATTTTTGACGTCGAAACCACAGCAACAACGGAATGAAAAGAAGAAAGACAATCTCTTATCATTCAAGTCACTCAAAGCAATCTCTATAAATCTGAGACATCCTAGTTATGATTTATTTTGTTGAAACTGTGGATGTGAATACCTGTGTAGCACCAAGCAGGCCACACCACTGGACTGACGGTGTCCAATTCCCTCATCATATGGGCCACTACTCTTCCACCTGGAGGTCGCGGGTTGAGCTGGCGGCCGGAGAGAAGTCAGTTGCGGACAATTTCACAGAGCCGCTAGCACAAGATCCGTATGTACAGGAGCGATGAATTGGCCACAGCCAACATACCTCCAAGTTTAGGGCTTACTATGACTCACATGCAAGGAAATTATTTTTAGAAACAACACAAACTTTTACTACGTCACACAGCGTCACATTCCATCGGAAGTTTCTTAAACAATGGTGTTCCAGATTTTGCTTCACAAAATATTTTCACAGGCGCGTAATAATTCCTTTGTCAATAAAAGACGACTTCTCACTTGGCAACGTTTAAAACACCACACAGTGTTTAGCGCTATGTTTGAAAAGACAACAACGTTAACAAGTGGTTCGTGAAGTTTCCTACTTCAGCATCACACAATAGGGCACTGTTTCATCTCAGCACTTAAATTAACACACGTCTAGGTTTCAAATATGTAAATGTGAATATTAAAAACGACTGACACTTTCTGCCCAAGCATTCTCAAATGTTGCATTCAGTTCTCAATCCTCAGCATTGCTTGTATTGCAGGCTTATGATGGAAGAAGTCAAATTTTAATCACAGCCGAACAATCTGGTAATTTCCTTCTACTGCTTGCACTAGTGCTGTAACAAGGTTATCTGTTCACTTGTGATGCACAATTTCGGTGAATGTACCACGAACGGCTGCACCATTCATTTGGAGTCCTAACGAAGCAAATGTTTTATAGAATGTGGTTGGTATCTGACCTGCACCAGGTGCCAGATCGCAGTTAGTATTTTGTAAGGATATTAAGACACACGAAACACTTTCATGTCATGTTGGGTAGAATGAGCACTTAAATGAAGTATCGCGAAAAGATCACTGTTATACAAAGCTTCCGCTTCAAATGATGCAGTAACCACTTCTGCCCTCTGCAGCACTTGCGGTTTACAATCTAGGTTATGTTCGTTGCACTTCGCGCCTCGCACCTGTCCGCGCCAGTCAGACTGCCACAATCGAATGAGTCGAGTTTAGTCGCGTGAGGGTTTCGTTCCAAGGTGCAGTGGTTAGGTACACGGTAAATAGCGAGGAGGGTGGGGGGAACTAGAAGGGGAAGGACAGAGCAAGGTAGAGAACAAGTGCGAAGCGCTCAACAGCAGAAGCTTCATCACATACAGACGGAGACAGTCAACGGGACGGTGTGTTAGAGAGACGGAGATGCAAGGCGACCCCTGTGACCGACCCCAAGATGTGTTGAGAGTAGTTCAGGGCGTTATTTTCAGCCAACCAGACGAAGCAATGGAAGAGTCTTCGCTTGACCACAAGCCCTCCCTCTATCCTACCGGACCATCAGACAAAGACAAAGGTATTAGAAAGGAGGTGCTGGCGAGATCCACCAGGACAGTGTGTTGATGAAGCACGTGTTATGAATAGCAACACAAGGAAAGAACTGAGGAAATTGTTATTATTACAGACCTACTTAATACAACGTAACAACAGCATTTAAAATTAATAGATTATAATTACAATATTCACAAATTGTGGCTGTTTTAATTTTTTTTTCTTTACGGTTCATGTGTTCTTCGTTTTACCGAGTCGCTATAGTAATATTAACATCTCAAGCAAACGCTTTAAAGGTTCGGCATGTATTATACGCCTATATAATGAAGACTGATCAGCAAAAGAGCTTTTTTATCCTGCACTCGAACTCAGTGTTCTAGTAAGCAGAGGCTTACAGAATTTGATATGCGCTAGTAAAACGGGTCAGATCTATATCGACCAATATTACGTCTAGCAAAAATTTAGGATACATTCGTATCCACTGGATCACATGAATATATTTCGATTCTTACGGTCTGCACTTTCAAGGAATCTCCATTAATACCTAAAATGTATTTCTTTCTACGTAGCGGACCGGCTTTGTAATCAGAGGGCCTCGGTTGTATCTCACCCGAACCCAATAACAGTGGTTACGGAATCTCGGTTTTCTTTGCATTCTCACGTTCGTCAGTATTTAGAACAGAAATTCGAGGTGCAAATCCTCTACAATAATAGGAGATCCGATTATGATAGCCCGACATTTGTAGGCCTATTACCAACACATCTACTTTGTACGTTTGTATAAAAACACGGTTTTCTAAATCCACATGTGAAGTTAAAGCCTCAAAGCCATATTTGGAAGAGGGGATTTACGGGTTGAACTGTCCACTGAAAGTCTACATAACAATGATCTCATTTATTTTCCTTATAAGTAAGATTTTGTGGTGGTCGTGATAATTTATACAACTGAGTTTCTATCTTGGTAGCTGTGAAGATAACTGGGTTAGAGAACAGGCTGAACTTTGTTTCCCGCCTCCTGGAGACATGCCGACACTATGCTTCCTATTAGCAAATGCTGTAACCAGCGTGGCAGGAGGTACTTCAACAGAAATGGAGCAGCACCGTGGCAGTGTTGCGAAGTTCGCAGTTTTGGCAATGTTTTTTTTTGTCCGTAAATTGTTGCGTAATTCATAACTATTAATTCAACGTTTCCTCCGACTGAATCAGTATGTATTACATATGAGGAAGAAATGCAATCCATATGTGAACGAACAAGGGATTATTCTAAAACAGAAAGAAAAACTTCTAAATATTTAACTTGTTTTACTACAATGTCATCTTCTAACAGTCATTCTACTAAATGAAGCCGATAAATTCCAACGGGTGGAAAAGTGCACTCAAATTCAGTTATCTTACATAATTTTCCGAATGTGTGCTTTACTACAAAGACTGTATACATAAAAAGCGTTATCCGTTATTTTGGATAAATCTCAGATGTTGTTAATTATGGCAATAATTTAAGAATAGGTCTATAGGACCTACTGTTGATACCTTATCAGTTATCACGCTCACAGAGCCAAAAAATAATGTTCTTGTATTCCCCTAAACATTCTAAGCGTCTGCAAATATTTAAATTTAAAATTATAAATCTTAATTAAGATTGATTATATGGCGTGTCATATTATTATTATTATTATTATTATTATTATTATTATTATTATTATTATTATGGCTCTACAGCCCTTTGTTGAGCCTTGGCCCCTTTTTCAGTTTCTTGTCCTATACGCTATCGGTAGGACTCCTTGGACGGGGATCATCACGTCTCGAGGCCTCTACCTACATATATAACAACATAAACACAGAATAAATGCACACAGACAGAATGGGATTCGAACCCACGACCCCAGCGTTCGAGCGAGCGAAAACAGTTGATGCCTTAGACCGCGCGGCCACTGTGATCGGCACGGTATATCATGTACCAAACCTTATTATACAAGGAGGCATTATTTATCAAAAGGATAAATTTCGATTTAAGCATCATGTGAACTGGTGACTTATAAAGTTGTTAGAATGAAAGAAACTAAAATTAAATTCGCCAGACTTCACGGAAATCTGTTCAGTAATTTTGTGGATGAAACGAGAGGAAAGACAGGCAGAAAAACACGAGCTATACATAAATCACCCTTTTCATGTACTCCATATAAACACTTGTACAGAAGATAATTTGTGCGTTTTATTACTAGGGGTTTAAAAATACTGCTCAAATTGCACAATCGAAGTTAACTGCAGTAAATTACTGGAGGAAGGATAACGCGTCTATGAGCGTTATATTCACGTGTGCAAGGCTGAACAACATCATGACCGAAGCTGATGACGTCACACCCCGACATAATAGACTTAATGACTCCACTGTGTAGACGAGTTAAACACAGAACCATACCTGTCACGGAAATACGGATACCAGCGAAATTGCGATATTACGGATGTCTTTAGCTTATCTTTTATGTTTACGAAGGAAAGATAGCTGGCACTGGATAGCACAATGCTACAAGCTGGAAGGTCGCGGGATCAAATCCCGATGAGGTCACTGGAATTTTCAATTGACCTAAATTTCCAGCCGCACAATGGCCCTTCGTTCGACTCAGCCTCCAACAGAAATGAGTACCAGGAATTTTCCTGGGGGGTAAAGCGCGGCCGGCGCGTAAGGCTGACAATCTTACCGCCATCTGTGAGCCGACTGTCTAGAAAACGTGGGAGTTTCAACCTCTCACAATCCTATGGGCCTTCACGTCCTGTTAGAGGGATAGCTTTACCTTTCTAAAACTTTATATGATTTAAGGATTCATCTAAAATCTTCTTGTAGAAATGCTTGCATGTCAACAATCACAAATACAAGTATAACAACGATGCGAACGTTGAATTTATATGTGATACCACACCTCGAGTACAGTATTAAAAATCACTGAAGGTAATGGCGAAGTTCGTCATGTGCTTAATTAAGTACAACTCCATGAAGACATTTGGGGGAGTGGAGGTACAGCTCCACGTATTCTTAATCTCAGCACTAGTTAGACGTGAATCGTCAGCTTTAGGACCCGGCCGTTTTATCCTTGGAGAAACAGCTTCCAATACCCACTAGACTGTATTCTAGATGGCCCAAAAGCCGATTTGGATGATAAGAAGGATGTACTAATTTCTGCTCCTGCCGAAATCGAACTACGCTGACAGAGGTATCTCGACATGGTAGAAATCTATAATTAATTTTGGAATATATGCACAAAAATTATTAATTTATATTTTTTTGATAGCTTCACTCTGTAGATTACAGCAGTGGTTAGCAACCTTTGTGAGACCGCTACCCGGTAAATCCTTTTTGTTTATAAGACAAGGGGCAGGTATCATTGATGCCAGGGCTCGGTACAGGGCCGCGCCACTGCGGTTAAGAAACACTGAAGTAGAGCATCTGAAGGGAAGTCAGCAGCAGAAGTTCCTGCTACGTCATCTGAAACTTCCATAAGATATTGTGAACGCGGCATTAGTCAGAACGTCTTAATTGTTTATTTCAGAAAGAAAAAACTTTTACGTAAACGGTTATTCATTCATTCATCAGTAATCTGTCAGATGACAGGTCCACAGCCTCTTCCAAAACAGTTTCTCCACTTAATGCGATCTTCTGTTTTTGGAAAGAGACTCTCCAGGAAAAGTTATAATGTGGTAGTTTTTCCATTTGCTTTCCACATCGCAGTACAACAGCCGTTCAAACCACTCTGGTCACGCCTGTTGCTATACGAACTTGAACCATCTCGAGCATCATTTTCTCTGTGCTTCAAGTCGCCGCTGATGACGCTGATTCCGGCATCAGTTTTCGGTGTCTCTCTTCGTCTGATGCCTACCCTTTGACCTGTCCAGCAAGGGAGGCCCTGCCAGTAGCTACGCTACCGCTGGTATAGCTCTCAGGGTCCTTGGCATACTCAAACACCCTCACCACGATAAGGTGGAGACACCAACGAGGGGAAACGGTTATTATCTGGGTCGAATTACAAGATCTGAGAGTCTACTCTTTAATTTTATCACTTAAAATAAGTCAGTCGGTATAATGATTATGCTACTGGCTGTATGATCGGGAAGTCGGGTTCGATTCCCAGTAGGGGCAGAAATTTTCCTCTTCCCCACACAGTCCAAACTGAGCATGGAACTCACCTAGCTCCTATCGAATGGAACCGGATACCTCAAGCTGATCTTTCACCTACATCTAGTAGTGAGTTTAGGAAAGCGTGGAGTTAAACCTCCACCCCAATACGTCTTTGAGGTATAGTGATGAATTAATCACATGGATAATTTTACCTTTTTTTTTCCCTTGGCACTACAGCCCCAGTGGGCCTAGGCCTACCTCCATGAACTTCTCCGTTCACAATTTTACCTTTGCCTACAATAAAACTAAGCTCATTATAGATATATTTTAAATGGAAATTATTCCTGACTCTTTCCTTGTTATACACGAGATATCTCGTTTCGTAGCACTGGCCATTATCGTTTCAATTTGTTTGCCTTCTGAAAATATCCAATGATTCAACAGTTAGCGAAGTACATATTTTTGTAGATTTCAAAGACTATGAATTTTAAGTTACGATCCAAAGATAATATGAATTATATAAATGTAGATCAGCATAAAAAAAGAGCTAATTATTGTCATGTGGACCAATATCTACACGAGGGTGTAAGCTCTATAAATTGCAGGCAAAGTAAATAAGTAAAGCTATCCCTGTACCAAACCGTGGAGGTCCATAGGGTTGTGAGACGTTGAGGATCCCACATTATGTAGACAATCGGCTCAAAGATGGCGGTAAGGTTGTCAGCCTTACGCGCTGGCCGCCCTTTACTCCACAGGAAAATTATTTAATTAATTCCTGGTACTCATTTCTGTTAGAGGCTGAGTCGACCCCAGGGCCATAATGCGGCTGGAAGGATTAGGTCAAATGAAAAAATCCAATTACCTCATCGGGACTTGAACCCGCGACCTTCCGGCTTGTAGCATAGCCCATCAACCAACTACGCTACCGCGTGAACCCCATAAATTGGAGACAACCTAACACAAAACTCCAATTAAGTGTATCTAATAATTTATGTTTTGGGTCAGTGTCATTCAGTGTCATAATCAATTCTCAACACTTGCTTCATCGTGCTGTAACGTGTGCAAGGAATTAAGTCCCGATGAGATAAAAAAGACTGCAAAATCTTACGGTGTTCATTCAACGGGCGCGTTCTGCATACTGAATTATGAATGAACCTAATGCAACTCCCGCTGAGAATTCAAAGAGACGATTTCTCATTTGTTATAGAAGTATTCTCAGTATTAACCTGACCCGCTTTCTTCCGTATTCATGTCCAGTCATACATGTTATCATAAGATAAGTCGAGGCCGAATTTTAAAGGCACCTCCAACGAATAATATGAACAAATATTTAATCATAAATAGTCTTCTTCATATAGCATACTGCACTAAACCTATCCAATAAAAATATTATCGATACTCACAAAATAGACACGATACAATGACACGAAAGACTGCTAGCGCTAAGATATGTAGCGGTTACAAAACTCAGATGTACAACGTTCACTATTATTAGTCATATTAACTGGGAATTTCAACTGAAATTTTAATTTGTTATATGTTGAATATTATTTTATATCAAGTTTTAACTATTTTAAGTGTCAAAGTGTATTATTAGGATAGTGTAACAATATAGACACAGTTAGTTGAGGCACTATGCTACAAGCCGGAAGGTCGCGGTATCGAATCCCGACGAGGTCAATTAATTTTTCATTTGACCTAATCCTTCCAGTCACACTATGGCCCTGGGGTTGACTCAGCCTCTAACAGAAATGAGTACCAGGAATATTCTTGGGGGTAAAGGACAGCCGGCGCGTAAGGCTCACAACCTCACCGCCATCTATGAGCCGATTATATAGAAAATTTGGGAGCCTCGACGTCTCACAACCCTGTGGGCCTCCACGGCCTGTTACAAGGATAGCTTTACCTTTACTTTTTTTTATGAATTCATACTGAATAAATGACACAACTCATAAACTGACACCAAGTATTCATGTACGCCTGAGGATGACCCAGGTAAGGGTCGAAACATGTAGCGAAGTCATCAACAGCAAAATAAAGCAGATGTTGACACGATAGTGTCTAACTTGTTTATTTTCTGAACTTATTGTTGCGTATTCTTTTAGCGAATTATACACAACAAGATGCACACCCATTAAGATTCTCAACGGTGACGTCAACTTGTAAATTAAAGCTAAGAACAAATAATCGTAAAACGTTTAATTATTTGTAGCGTCGTAATCAAATTCCTTATTTCGAAATACTTAAAGTGAATTTTTCCATAAACACTAATCACTTTACAATTTAAGCGTCGTATTGTAAGCAATATTTCCTTTATGCATATTTAATTCATAAGACAGCCGAATAATAATTTATGGAAAGAGTTTTCCTACAGTTCATATTAATTTGCTCATGAATAAAATGTACAAATATGCACCAGAGGGCTATATTTGTTCGTAAGCAGCAATGTCGTTTTACAAGTTTGCTAATGTGTTAGGATGGTGACACAATCTGTATACATTCAATTGTCTTTCTCAAATATTCTGATATTTGGGTAACGTCCAGAAGCTAATCATTCCCCTTATTATTTCAACAGTTGTCTTCCCATTAAAATAATGCATACATTAAGGTCCACAAAACCAATAAAAGGCGAAAATTACTTTTTCAATAAGAAAATTTCTATCCATATATATTTAGTGAGCTCATGTTTAGAAAAAGAAAAAGATGAGGCCAGATTTTTTTTTCATTGGAGCTACAGCCCTCATTTGGGCCTAGGCCTACCTCCATGAAACTCTCCGTTTCACTTCGGTTTTACTAGATCTTAGACATACGGTAGGACTCCTTGGGCGGGTGATCAGCTCGTCGCAAGGCCTCTACCTGTACACAAACACAGAAAAACGCACACAAACATCCATGCCCTGAGTGGGATTCGAACCCACGATCCCGGCTTCCGAGCGAGCGAAGACAGTGCATGCCTTAGACCGCTCGGCTACCGTGACCGGCAGTGTATAAGAATAATATATAAGAATTCAGTTCGTACCTCACAGGAAACAGATCCGAACCCACGATCCCGGCTTCCGAGCGAGCGAAGACAGTGCATGCCTTAGACCGCTCGGCTACCGTGACCGGCGAGGCCAGAATTTAGGAACCAGAAATTGAACCCAAGTTGAGCAGATATTCAGAAGAGTTTCATAAACACTCAGAGACCAAAACAAGTGGAAACCGAAGATGGGATGTTGAATGCCAGGGAACGTTTATGCATGAACAGATGGACAAATAGACGCATTTCATGATTAACATGTATGTCCACTATACGGCGTATAAATCTAAGCTTCACATGCTGTTGACCGCAGATTGCAGCTATTATACTGTCACGTGTCCGGGTTTCCGTGACTAATAATAAGGGGTTCTGGATTGGATGATTGCATTTATTGACACATTCTTGTACAATCTCTCTTAACTACAATCAACTACAACATCTCACAATCTATGACTAGATTCGCTCCATTCTGCCTGAACTACGACTGTCTTCTCTTCTAGTCGTCCTTCTACTGTGACTGACTTGGTTCTGATTTACGATTCACGCACTTCTAGTTTACGAAGGAATTACGAATGACATATGACAAACGACGGCTCGCTTACGAATGAATTCCGAACGAACCAATTCAAAGTCAAAGTGACATTGTGACCGACGGTCAGTCGACCAGTCTGTCTTGGCATAAAGGACCATCTGGGGCTTGCGACCAGATAGTTATTACTGTTTGACAGTTATGGTCTTGTATTTTTGTGGGCGCCCTCTCTGACGAGAGAACGGGTCTGTCACTTGTATATACTGTTGGTCCTTGCCAGTGCAGTTTTTCTCGGGTCCGAGACCCTTGGTACTCGTGACCATATATTACTGTCTCAAATTTGAGACTTCCCTTTTCGTCGCCTCCTACGACTCGCAGGGTTACGGTGGAGGTATTCGACCCCGCCTCCACACGGGTCTGAATCAATTCTAAAAGTCAAAGCAAAAGTTACTTTACTACTGGCGGTTTACCGCCAATCAGAATGTCTTGACATCACGCCTCTCGAGGCCCACGACAAGAGATTCTTTCCAAGTGAACTCTTGCAGTAATAGTCCTTATGTAACATCCTCTCTGGCGAGAAGACTGAATCAATTTCTCTCTGCACGACTGCTTATATAGTCTAGCGGTATCCATGGAAAATGTTTGTTGCTGGTTAGTATCCGCGGAAACCTTTGTTGAATCTTCGTTGACATGAAAATGCGTTCTGTACTGAGTTGGTCTCTATGTATCCACCCACACTTCTCCATAGACGTGTGTTAATTTCGTAGCCACGCTCTGGTTTCCACGCCCACATTTTTCATTTGCGTATCGTAGGGAACGTTTGTTTGAACACCCAGCGATGGTTTGTGTCCATGCATCATATCTCCGCGGAAATGTGTTTGCTAATTCGTCTCCCAGAAATGCCTACATGTCACAATTTATGTATGAGTGGTGGTAGACGGAATTACATGTCTAATCTCTGTCAACTCTCCCTAGCTATTGCGTCTATAACCAATACGTATTGAATCGTTCCACGTCAGCGTTACAACTACTATGACGTCATTAATTCTGGAGACGGTATCGTAGCCCTAGGAGCTTCATCTAATGATACATCTGCGTGTGGTGCTCTGCCTTGTGCTCAACTATGTACGTTTGTGGACAGCAGTTTCTGCAAGAACAGATAAGTAGCAGGCCAGTTGGTGTGCTGTGCTCTGGAGTGTAGGGTATCCGTACATGATTAATATTTTCGTTACATCACATCTGCCAAATAACGGATAAAGTGCTTGCATTATGTGGTTCCAGAGGGCTGTGGCCCAAGGTACTTCCTGGGCACTATTGGCAGTAGTCTTTTATCAAGTTTATTGCACCGAAGTATTTGTCGTGGAGTGACTATCACAAAATGCAGACCCAGCACTCGTATGCTCCGAGCTATATCATCTTGCTTTTGATGGGGTAATGACAGACTACGTAGGTATGCGCTAGCGTAGTTGGTTGAGGCATTATGCTACAACCCAGAAGGTCAGGGATTGGAGTCCCGATGAGGTGGACTTTTCAATTGACCTAATCCTTCCACCAGCACTATGGCCCTGGGGTCCATTCAGCCTCTTACAGAAGTGAGTACCAGGAATCTTCCTGGGGAGTAAAGGGCGGCCGACGCGTAAGACTGATAACCTCACGGCCATCTTTGAATGGATTGTCTAGAGAAAATATGGGAGCTTCGACGTCTCACAACCCTATGGGCCTTCACTGCCTGTTAGAGGGATAGCTTTTTGTTTAACGATAGATTACACCACATTCTGATTTTCCTATTTTCCAGTGTCAGTCTCAATCTACCACTGCCTGTTGGTACCTCAATTTCTAATTAATTTTCTCCGACGTCGTTGTATATCCTTTACATTATTGGTTTTCCATTAGCACTACAATAATCCAATTACATTGTTCAAAAGTCAAACGAAGACACCCCCCATTGGGAATGCCATGCAGTTGAATGTCACATATTAAACACTTCATTAATGGCATCCACCAGCATTATTACATATCACAGTAGAAGTTCGTCTCGCTGTCTGAGGCTTCAACTCATACATTGGTATATGCTCTTCTACGTGCTATATTAATGTCCAAAAATTTGTAACATACAATTGTATGGATATGTGTACAGGTTGCCTAGCAGCAGACGAATGGAAGTGGCAAGCTAGTAAATGTTCGCATACATTTTTAACAAAATGCATATAGGATATCGGTGGGAAAGCCGGGAGGAAGGAGACCACTAGGAAGACCAAGGCGTAGATGGGTGGACAATATTATAATCGATCTCAGAGAGATAAGATGGGATGGTATGGATTAGATTGATCTGACTCAGGATAGGGACCAGTGGAGGGCTCTTGTGAACACGGTAATGAACATTCGGATTCCATAAAATATTGGGAAGTTGTTGAGTAGCTGCACAATTGGCAGCTTCTCAAGAAGGGCTCAGCTCCATGAGTGAATGAATGATACATTTTTAACAACAAACAACGAAGGGACTAACAGCTTAACAAAGCGGCCTTCGTAGTCTAGAGGTAACGTTCCCACCTCACGACTCGTAGTACGCGGGTTCAAATAACCGGCGGAGGTCGTCGAATTTTTAAGGGCGGAAAAATTCAGGGAACAAGTCCTCCGGGAGGGACTTTAAGCCGTGGGTCCCGTGTCGTAGCTTTACGGCACGTAAAAGAACCTCATATCTCCAAAGGAGGTCNCAGAGACTGCCCAGATCTCCAAGGATGGCAATTTACCCCAGTCTCCCGTTGAAAGAAGAGGCAAGAAGACATGAACATTAACGGTTTAAAATTTTAATTATTAAGAATTGTATTAATATTTTAACTCATCACATTTTATGTTCTTTAAAATCGATATATAATACTTTGGACAACTTTAAACTTGATGCACTATGATTTATATCACAGTAGTTTCCTTAGCGTGCTGTTATATACCTTTTGAAGATGGTCATTAGATGACCGAAACATGTAAAGGCAACATATATACAGTAGAACTTGGTTATAACGTCATCAAAGGGACCTAGAAATAGTGTCGTTATAAACGAATGTCGTTGTAACCGAAATGGGCACTTCCACAGTAGCCTTATGTTAGTCACGTAAAAATCTACCNCCTTCGGAATCGAAACTTATAACGATGAATACTTTTCGGGCGACGGTTAATAATAATGAGAGCACAGCAGTGGATATTTTGAGCTAACCTGCGATTTACAATGACAACTCATTCACTAGTCTACACACAGCATTTGTTAACTTCAGTAATTAAATGCGTTTAGAGTTCTTTGTTGTTCAATCGTGAAGTGAGAAGAAGGAGCGTTACACTTGCGCTAAAAAGAGCAAACAACTGTCTTCTAGTACGAAAATAGTCCACTTTATGCTAATCCTCCGAGAAATATAAAAAGAGATTTAATGCTTAACGAAACTGAATTTACATTCTAAGACGGAAATTTTATGATAGAAAAGTTAGATGTACTAAAAGTCGATTCATACAAGAAAGGCTAATGCCTTAAACATACCTATTTTCAATATTTGTAATAAAATAATGACCGTCTCTGTGGTCTTGTGGTCAGAGTTCCTGGCTACAGATCCAGAGGTCCGGGTTTGATTCCCGGCGCTACAAGATTTTCTGAGTAGTGGATCTGGAACGGGGTCCATTCAGCCTCGTGAGGATAATTCAGGATCTATTTCAAGGAAATAGCGGCTCCGGTCTAAAAAACAGGAATTAAAGGCCGTGGGGATTCGGTGCGCTCACCACGCGACACTTTCTATCCGCTAAAGTTGGCACTAACTTCGTAGACAAGCGACCGTCGCTTATAGATAAGTATATGTGTGTGTATATATATACGTATACACACACACACACACAGAGAGAGTTGACAATGACTGAGTCATTTGACAGGGATCAGACCATGTATAGTATAGAGGCCTGAATATACAGTCGTGGCTATTATGGCCATACGCAGTTGACATTGACTTTTGACAAGTGACAGAACTGTCCTCTTGTCATAAAGGACGCCATAAAAACGACACAATGAACTATATAAAATATACCTGAAAGGTGCGGATATTCGGGTACGAGTTCAACACGATATAAGAGAAAAAAATAGTCATACTAACACGCGTCCGAATGCATCTAATTTAGTTGTAGCTGAAACAGTAGAGTGCTGAAAAATGTCCTGCATGAAATTTAACTCACTCCTCGGCACAGTCTCATCATGGACCGCCGTATCCGTACAAACATGCCACGGCAGTTGTGAATAGACTGACAGGCATCCGAAATGCTATTCTGAGGTGCCTTTTCGTTGTCAACAGGAGCTGCATACACAAGGGTTTCAGGTGTTCCTGCAGGTAAAACCCAGAGGATCGAAGTCTGTCGAGCGTGGACGCGATGCAGCTGGTCCTCCTTTACCTATCTATCTGTAACGATCGGTGTTATAAAGAACATTTCGCACATGACGGCTAAAATGTGCCGGAGCGCCATGATGCATGTACCACAATCGTGCTCTGACTGCCAGTGGTACATCTTCCAGTAGCTTTGGCAGATCCTCCCTACCTAGCTACCACTCGGCGATACAGCCCTGAGTGAGCCTTGGCCTCCTCTACAACCAGTCTCCACAACCAATGCGTGTTGCCACAGGAATGGACCCACGCATGATGACCCGAGGCTTGTTGTTAGGTTTCTGAACAAAATTCTTTTTACAGGATGACGTTGTTAGCCTCATGCCCAACTCCCAACCTGGAGGACCAGGGTATCTCTCTTAGTCTGGACTCTGCCCTTTGACCTCTCCGGCATGGGTGACCCCACCGGTAGTTAAACTACCGCCGGCATAGCTCTCCAGGTCACAGAGTCACGCCAAGTCCCACCACCAAGACAAGATGGAGACACCTTTGGTGGAGCTTTGGCAGATCATGTGATCTCAGTAGTGCTTGCCTGAAAGCCGATGTGACAGAACATACCAACCTATTGAAGAATCACCAACAATCTCTGCCCACACATTGATACTGAACTGCTACTCGTGTCTAGGATTCTTCTCTGTCCACTGGTGTTCGCTGTCAACACTGATAATGCAGTCTCTACCGAAACGTGCCTCAGCTCTGAAGAGCACTGGTGAAACAAAGAAATGAAAACGACTTTGTTGAACAAAACACCGACATGCGTTCTCAATAAAAAAAAACTCCGTGGTTTCAGTCCGCAGGAGAACTATACCGACCGAGCGACCGCGAATTTTCGGCGAAGTTAGTGACAACTTTAGCGATAGAGGGTGTCGCGTGGTCAGCGCAACGGATTCCCACAGCCGTTAATCTCGGTTTTCTAGAGCGGAGCCGCTATTTTTCTTTTCAAGTAGCTCCTCAATTATCCTCACGAGGCTGACTGGACCCCGTTCCCGATCCACTACTTCTCAGAAAACCTGGTAGCGCCGGGAATCGAAGCCGGGACCTCTGGATCTGTAGCCAGGAACTCTGACCACTAGACCACAGAGGCGGTTCGACATGAGCTCTCCCGCTCTACAAAACCAGTAGGCATTAGACCCTGCATTCGTACCATCAAAGCGGTCACGGGCGAAACATTCAACCCTTGTCTCGCGCTGACACCTGCATCCCTACCAACACTGAGGACTTTATCAGCAATTATTACAAATGTATTCTTTCTGCTGTAACTCACAATTAAAACGTTTCCGGACACACTTTGGTATGGGTATCCTTTATTGGTTTGGTATGTGGAACTCGTGCCCAAGTTCGTCCGCATCTTTCAGCTACATTCTGTATAGGTGTATCTTAAAATCTGGTCACGAGCTCTAGATCAAGAGGGATGACTGTCCATCAGTTGTAACGTCACTTTGATTTTGAATATGATTCCTATTTTCTTCGAAAAGCCGGGATAGCGCAGTCGGTATAGCGACTGGCTACGGGCTGGACGACCGAGGGGTCTGAGTTCGAGTCCCGGTAGGGTCAAAAATTTTCTCCACGTCGTCCAGACTGGCTCTGGCGTCCACCCAACCTCCTATCCAATGAGTAACGGGGGCATTTTCCCGGGGTTAAAGCAGCCGGGGCGTGAAGCTGACCTCTCCCAACTATTGCCCAGTTCAGCAAAATATGGATCTATAATCCACTCCCCATACGCTTTCATGGTGTAGTGCTTAATTAGTTAAGCACAGAGATAACGTTACCTTCACATTTTTTTTTTCTTTTTTTCTGTGGCACTACAGCCCCAATTTGGGCCTAGCCTACCTCCATGAAACTCTCCGTTTCACTTCGGTTTACTAGATCTTAAACATTCGGTAGGACTCCTTGATCCCGGCTTCCGAGCGAGCGAAGACAGTGCATGCCTTAGACCGCTCGGCTACCGTGACCGGCTGCCTTCACCTTACCTTCCTATTTTCTTCCAAATGGCGAGTTTGGAGAGCATTATTGATCAGTATTGTCACCCCAAAAGCTTCCACTTACAAGTGCACTAATTTGAAGAAACGAATGTTTAACATGAGAGAGATGAAATGCAACTGCAATGAATGGATGAAATACGTGGGTAAACAGATGGGGACAAGCGACCTCCCCTTTAGGATTTCATTCTATGCACTTCGGGCACGAACTCATAAAATCAAGATTTGTTGGCTGCTCTTTCCAAGACGCAGGTCTGTCTTTTCACAGATTGTCACAAGGTACACAATTCCGGCATTGTTCGATCTTCACAATTACTTTTTACGTTTTTTTTTTGGTCACGTCCCTACATTAATTTCAACTTGGTAATACAAGACTAAGCATATATTTACGTAACAACGTAATAAAACGTTGATAATATTTATCTACGCAAGTCATGGTCACAGCAGGAATAGTAAATAAAAGCGAAGCCTCCCTTCTAACCTCTATTTTCTCTTCCTGTTCAGTCCATGTACGTATTTATTTACTAATTTATTTTAGGTTTATGGTACCGTCAAATGTATCTGTCCTCTCCTTAATAAAGTCTAGTGGATATTCTAAAATCTACTGTGAACATCATGCCTTTAGATTACAAGAGACTCTTGCTTAAGCAGAACAATTAGATACCATCTGACTATTGTGAGATTACTTTGTCAGACCTTATAGTACAATCAACTGACTTCTATTTCTTTTCTCTCTACATAGCTTTATTGGGAGCTGGGATAGCGTAGTCGGTATAGCGACTGGCTACGAGCTGAATAACTGAGAGTTCGGAGTTCGAGTCCGGTAGGATCAAGAATTTTCTCTTCTTCACGTCGTCCAGACCGGCTCTGGGTTCCACGCAACCTCCTATCCAGTGGGTACCGGGGGCTCTTTCCCCGAAGGTGTGAAAGGGTGTGAAGCTGACCACACCTCCAACTAGTGCCGAGGTCAAGAAAATGTGGATCTATACATCCACTCCCCTTTACGGCTTCATGGCGTTGTGCTTAATTAATTAAGCGCAGGGACAACTTTTTTTTTTCCTTAGCACTACAGCTCCAGTGGGCCTAGGCCTACCTCCATGAACTTCTCCGTTCACTTCGGTTTATCTAGATCTTACACATTCGATAGGACTCCTTGGGCGGGTGATCAGCTCGTCGCAAGGCCTCTACCTGTACACAAACACAGAAAAACGCACACAAACATCCATGCCCTGAGTGGGATTCGAACCCACGAACCCGGTGTCCGAGCGAGCGAAGACAGTGCATGCCTTAGACCGCTCGGCTACCGTGACCGGCCATTTGGCGCTTATAACCTCTAAATTTTACACAGCGTAGTTAGAAACAACCAACAATCCAAGAGTTGTCTGATTTTAACTCTAAACGAACAGCATCGAGTCGACTGGGGACATAATCGGATCCCACACGACATATTTATGATTTGTCGAAAGGAGGGCTGTCTAATTTAGAGGAGCACGCCTGCGCAGTTTGACTGGGTGGCCAGATTCCTTCACTTTATGCGCTGCAGCTCCAGCCTAAACAGGTGTTACGATGACCGGCTCCATGACGTTATTACATGAAGGGAGGTTCAAGGTCACTCGGGATCACGCATGACGTGAAGTGACATCATGAGAGACAACCGACGGCCATGAGCACAGCAAACCAACATTCAAGCCATTGAATTTTGCACGATGTGTGACCCACAAAAGAGTGTGTGGGTGGCGTTCATAAAGACCAATTGCCTCAAAATGCAAACGTACAACAAAAGCAAGTATAACTTCCGTCATTTTTTAAGACCAACATCACAGACAGTAGTGCAGCTTCACACGACCCTTTCCAAATATTGGAAATGGGCAGATCATGTAGCACACGTATGGGAGCGAAGAAGAATGCATATAGAATTTTGGTGGGAAAGCCAGAAAGAAAGAGACCACTAAGAGGACCTAGCCATAGATGGTAGGACAAACAAAACAAAACAAACTCGATGGTTTTAGTCCGCTGGCGAACTATACCTCCCGTGAGAGCAATCGCCGCTTGTCGGCGAAGTTAATATCAACTTTTGCAGATAGAGGATGTCGCGTGGTCAGCGCAATGAATCCCCACGGTCATTTATTTAGGTTTTCTAGACCGGAGCCGCTATTTCCTTGAAATATCTCCTCAGTTATCCTCACGAGGCTGAGTGTACCCCGTTCCAGATCCACTACTCCTTAGAAAATCTGGTAGCGCCGGGAATCGAACCCGGATCTCTGGATCTGTAGCCAGGAACTCTGACCACTATACCACAGAGGCGGGGGGAGGGGGTAGATGGGAGGATAATATTAAAATCGATCTGTGAGAAATTGTACGGGGTGATATGGACTACATTCCTCTGGTTCATGACATAGAATAGTGGCGAATTCTTGTGAGCACGGTAATGAAACTTCGGCTTCTATACGATTTTGAGAAATTCTTGAGTAGGTAAACGACTGTTGGTTTCTCGAGATGTGCTCAGCTCCATGCAGTTAGTTTGATTCCAAGGACTGATTTCGGCTGGAAAATTAATGCTGGAAGTCTATGAACTAAAGATACAAGAACGGAAAGGTGTACCACAACGGAGTACAGATGTGTTCCAGTTGCCGAATTTACATTTTTGTTTTAATTCGACTCACTTCTTGCAGGACCAAATTCACTTCGTCGCTGTTTACATCTGCTGCAACCTGTAACAGTGTTAGTGGGGCGAGACTAAGTCTCATTTACTGCGGCCACTTCTGGTCTATTGTCCCAGCCCCAGATGATAGGTGAGGGTGATTGTGGAGCAATTGGTGGAATGAAGATTGGCAGGGGAAACCGAAGTACTTGGAAAAAAACCAGCCCCAGCTCCACTTTGTCCACCACAAATCTCACTTGACCAGACCCGGGATCGGGAAGGCAGCGACTAACCGCTTGAGCTATGGCGCCGCCTAGCAGAGAAGTAAGCAGAACATCTGTAGCACACGGCGTATTACTGACAACGTTACTCGGAGCAACTAGGTTCAATGTGCTTCATTATACCTCATCATGGTACATTTCACACCCATAACACTGGGAATGGGGACAAGTTTCAGGAAGCGGTAATTTCCTTATTTAAAAATTATATAAAATATTAACGTTTCACATTAATTGGCAAAATTAAGCAGCAATAAGATTATAAAAGCGTAGCTACCCTTCTTTACACATACTTCTGAGAGCATTTATTTACGTAGCGTACTTGTAATGTAACGCGTATATCCATTGGTAGGCAACGGCTCGGTAAACACATTCCCGCAACAAACGTGCACGCGACAATAGAAGGATACCCATTGCTAGGCAAAGAAGCTGTAAACACAGTGTTTTCCGTGGGGTCCGTGCCGAGGAGTTATAATGGGACAGAGAAGACGCGACGAAGTAGAGAAATCCCTGCATTGTATATACATTGTTAACACGTTAGCATGTAAAATGTAAACATCTTTTAGGATGTGTGTGGCTGATTCATCTTCTTAACTGAAACACGTTTCATAGATTCTTCTGTCCCTTTGTTATTCTAATTGACAGGACTTAAGTTTGTGGGCCCTGTAATATGTTACAAAGTCCTTCATGACTAAAACGTATCTTGAGACAACTAAGAACTCTCATTTCTATCGATCTTTTAACCTTATCTTCATGTACACAGAAATTTGGAGCATCAAAAAGTTGTACTTGATGCGGTCAAACAACATACCAACATTTTATTGATATAAATCAGGCAAGTTGTATCATTATTTTTCTTCGCTTTTTGTTTTTGTTTTAGTGTAATCTGCAAGATGTGAAACATGTCTGTGCTTCTGGGGTCACTTGGTGGGGAGAGTGGCAGGGCGTTGGCCGAGAGAGAGAGAGAGAGAGAGAGAGAGATGCTAGTTGTCCTACCGCAGACCGCCACCGGTGGCCATTTCTGTGATCAGTGTCCCGTGCTTGTCCGTGTGGTCATGTGGTCATCGGCCTACCTACTGCACGGAACGTCCTGGCCTGTTCACAACAAACTTAACGTTATCATCCATGTTCCGACGTTCGAACACCTTACTTTCTCATATACACAGTATATGGGAGCCGCGATATCGCGGTCGGTATAGCAAATGGTTTGGGACTGGACAGGTCAAGAGTTAGCAATTCGAGTCCCTGTAGGAACAAGATTCTTTCTCTCCTCCATATCGTCCAGACCGGCTCTCGGTCCCACCCAGTCTGCTATCTAGTGAACACAGGGTGCTCAAAGCGGCCGAAGCGTGAAGCTGGTCACTGAACTCCAAGTAGTGCCGAGGTCAAGAATACGTGGATCTATACATCAGCTCTTTTAATGAACCTATACACTGGATGCAGGGTCTGAAGAAAATCATGAAAATTTTCAACCAGATAATGGGATGGTGCAGGGACGTATTCAAAATGGGGGCTTCCCAAATAAAGAGCAGGATTGCCAATTAATACTTAGTTAATAAATTGTACACCAGTGAGCACATTGACTTATGAATTGTACAGTCTGATTGTCAGTAAAGGAGAGAAATAAATTAATACTTCATGACTTTTACTACGACTCACACGTCTCTACTTCCAGCCTACAAGACCATATTACTCCCTTCAGAGAAACTCGTTATTTGTAAAATTCTTCAGCTATTTTGTTAGGGTGAAGTTATCACAATTCATACAGTTTGTTCCTGAAAGAATGTTTATATAAGAAATATTCACTCAACATGGTAAAGAGAATTTTGTTTCCAGCAACAGTTATGCACTCCTTAAGCAAATGTCAAACTCAGTTTAAGGGTTGTCCTTATCAAAGAAATTCCGTGGCTTTAGTCCGCAAGCGAAACTCAGGATCAGGGAAAATGTTTCTACTTCCAGGCAGGTTCCTGTTTAACACACTTACTTTTATATATAAATAACGCCCTCTGTACACGTCATGTGATTTATGTACTTATGTATCAAAACGTAAATAAAAGGTTCCATGCTGCTTAAGTAGTTTTTGTTACTGAGAAGTGCAGTTCTTTGGTTCCTTCCTTAATTTCTTTCCTTCTCTTTCTTTTCCTTTTCCCATCAGTGGGATCCTCGGCCCCCTGAAGCCCTCTTCATACCTTTATCAACGAATGTTTTGTGACAGGGATCTTCATTTTAAGAACAATTCTACAAAATATAGTACGAAACAAAATTATATATAACACAGCGCCATGCAATAAACTATTCACACATAAGACTTCTTTTGTTTCTCCTTTTCGCTTTCATGTTTAAGAATTTCCGTTGATTAGAGAGGAGTTTACGTTGAAGAGTGCGGTCCTCTGGGAAGACGTACCTTCACAGTCAGAACCACAAACCCAGTTTTACATTGTGACTCTTATTTCAGTGCAGGCCGATTCACCGTGTGTTCTGTGTTGCGACATTTCAGGTTTACGCAACTGTAAACGGAGTTTTGATAGCGTAAGAGTTTCTTGCCGAACCGTGCATGATATCACCCATAAAATTAAAAAACTGTCTTTTGGCAATCTTCCAAACTTTCATGAAATACTAAATAGGGTTGCGGAGAGTAAAAATTGACACTCAACTGTCTGTCTGTCTTTCTATCTATTTGTCTATGGCTTTACCGCCCTTTGTTGGACCTTGGCCGCTTTATCAGTACTGCTATACACAGGGAGTAGGGCTCCCTGGACGGGGAATCAGCCCGTACAGGTAGAGGCCTTGCGACGAGCTGATCACCCGCCCAAGGAGTCCTACCGAATGTCTAAGATCTAGAAAAACCGAAGTGAACGGAGAAGTTCATGGAGGTAGTCCTAGGCCTACTGGGGCTGTAGTGCCAAGGTTAAAAAAATGGTAAAAGGTAAAGTTGTCCCTGTGCTTAACTAATTAAGCACTACACCGTGAAGGCGTGTTGGGGAGCGAATGTATAGATCCATATTTTCTTGACCTCGGCACTAGCTGGAGATGAGTGGTCAGCTTCACACACCGGCCGCTTTAGCTCCGGGGAAAGTGCCCCCGGTACCTATTGGATAGGAGGTTGGGTGGACCCCAGAGTCGGTCTGGACGACATGGAGAAGTGAAAATTCTTGCCACCACCGGGGCTCGAACTCCGACGCCTCGGTTGTCCAGTCCGTAGCCAGTCGCTATACCGACTGAGCTATTGCGGTCATTTTTCATAAGCACCTACAAAAACTGGAGAATGGGAAATTTCTTTCTTCTTACATCCTTAAACAAGCAACACGGCTTAAAAAATTCAGCGTGATCTAAAAAGTAATCGGATATGGATCTTACCGGACAATTATCAGACTACTTACGTTAACATTCTTAATAAAAACGCCATTAGAGAAATTTATCTGCTGAACCATGTCGCTAGTAGTTTTGTCCATTATCGGCAAGTATTTTTTAAGTGAGTTACTTCTAGAATGGAAGTGAAAGGGCGTCTACAAGTTTTTCTTTTTATAGGTACCATTCTGGACAAAACTACCAATAAATCTTAGCAAAACCATTCTGTCGTGGAGGTCTATTGTGTGTAAGGCGGGACGCAGTTTGGGAATTACTGCTGTTCGAAATCACCTACTCGACAGGTCAATTCAGTAAGAAGCTGTACTCTTGTAAGGGAAAGGTAAAGAATGATACGGTGTGTCGAGGCTCCCAAAATACTGACGTCAGAAGGCCTGGAACTAACAATCCCACCACATTTTTTGTTTCTCTTTAGGAAATCGCTGAATAATACTATCTTCAGGTTTAGAAAGAAACGTATTGAGATTATTTTCTTGTGTGCGAATGATGGCTGCACTCACATTCAAATAGCAGATGAATGTAACAATAGACAAGCAAGAAGAAATCAAATTACGTATATATACAGAGCAGTTGAAAGTTCTTAAGGTTTCCAATAAACTAGTCTTTTGGTAAACAAACTTCACTAAAGAAGAAAGCAGTCTTCTGGGATTTGGCACCGTGTATATGTGGTGTTAACCGACGTTTCGGAGGAACGTATCGCCTACATCTTCAGGGGAGAAGAAAAAATATATAAGCTGCTGCTTTTACCGGTTCTCACGGTCTCTTTGCTTGCAGATTTCTTATATATTTTTTCTTCTCCCCTGAAGATGGAGGCGATACGTTCCTCCGAAACGTCGGTTAACACCACATATACACGGTGCCAAATCTCAGAAGACTGCTTTCTTCATAGTCACCGCCGTGAAAGCCTCAAATCTTACAAACTTCACTAAAGCCGTCCCAATATAACCGAAGATGTTTGTAGATAGAATTATCATAGCAAACGTGTGTGGTAATCCTAAAATATCGGCGACTTTAATTTTTCAAGATATATCAAGTTATAAATATTAATAATTTTCCTCATCTTCAACACCGAACTGAAGTTGGGAAATTCTTCTATACGGATACAATAAATCAAACAGAAATAAGGAGTAAGTTTCGTATGAAAATATGACTTTAATAAGGCGATGGATACTCTGACAATGAAAGACAAAGTAAAAGCAAAATTAACAAAAAATGAAGTACAATTTTGATTTTGGTTCTATATGTTTTATTTTACACTATACAATTTTGACTACTGAAACCCGCCTCTGAACATGCGCATGTCCATCTGCTACCTAGACTATCATGAAGCTGGTCTGTGCTGCTACCTAGTAATAAGCATAGAAAACCTATTACGTCCGTTAAAGCTATTTCACTTCCATTTGTGACCTATTTACAGACTCTCCCTCGTAGCAGGGTGGAGAAAATTGCAAAATGAGGAGCTTCATAATTTGTACTCTTCACCAAAAGTAATATAAACTATCAATTCAAGAAGGATGACACGAGAAGGGCATATAGAACGCATGTTACAGAAGAGAAATACAAAACTTTGGTGGGAAAAACATAAGAGACCATTAGGAAGACCTACACGTAGGTGGGAAGATAATACTAAAATGTATCGTAGAGAAATAAGATGGGGTGTTATGGACTGGATTCATCAGCTTCGGGATAGGGACCAGTGGATGGCTCTTGTGAACACGGTAATGAAACTTTTTGTTCTGTAAAATATTGGGAAATTCTTGAGTACCTGAGCGAGGACTCAGATCCATGGAGTTAGTTATGAATATAATATGATTTTTATATGTCCATGGTTCTCAGTTTTTATACACACGAACAAGCCGGTGACGTCCGTATTTGCTGTGAGAAATCCAGTTGGCTTCAACCTACTTTCTGCTGTTACGTAACGCTATGTGAAGTACGGTAGGATCATGCGTTGGATATGGGAGAAAACGGCCGGGCCTTGTTACAAGGTTGATTACTATTCCGACCCTTTCCTTGAATACTGAAGAAAACCACGCACATAACCAACCACTATAACTTATCCCTGGTAGAGTTTCAATCTTTTATCTCCGAAGACTTTGCTGTGCTAAGTTACTCGGTAACGCAAGAATTATGAATCAAGCATATGAGCGACTTCTTCTGGAAATATTACGTTTAGTATACTGTGAACCCGTCCTCCCTCCATACTGCCTGCCCATATAAGACCTATGACAAGTTGTTACTCTTTTAATTTTATTTTATGGTTGCTTGCAGTTCATACTTTTGATGAACTGTTGATGGCAGCGCTCTGTGGCTGACCACACCCTACAGTAGTCTGATTGGTCAAGAAATAAACCAAATTTGAGACACTTGTTAGGCGCCTTAGGAACTGGAGACTGATCGAGCTAAGGTAAAGTTGTCTCTGTGCTTAATAAATTAAGCACTACTCCATGAAGGCGTATGGGGGGAGTGGATGTATAGATCCACGTTTTCTTGGCATCGGTACTGGATGGAGCGCTTCCATTCCAATCATTCATCTAAGTGTAATACCAGTATTTGATATAAAACAATTCATCGGTTTTGTACAGTGTGTAGAATATAAACAAATTTAACTTTTAATCGATAAGTATGTTAACTTTTATCTAGTAAGCAGTTATTGGCAAATGTTCAAGGATACTTCCACTGGTAGGCTTAAACACAAGTATGTTACTTTTCTTGAGATGTAACAGGCCGTGGAGGCCCACAGGGTTGTGAGATGTCGAGGCTCCAACATTTTCGAGACCATTGACTCACAGTTGGCGATGAGGTTGTCAGCTTCACGCGCCGGCTACCCTTTACCCCCAGGAAGATTCCTGGTACTCATTACTCTTAAAGACTGGACCCCAGGGCCATAGTGCGATTGAAAGGATTAGGCAAATTGAAAAATCCAATAACCTCACTGGGAATCAAACCCTGGACTTTTCGGCATTTAGCACAGTGCCTCGATCAACTACGCTACCGCTTATTCCCCTTCTTCCTTTAACAAAAGATTACAGAACGCATGCGCCAACTTTCTTTCAATTCATCGTGTACACTTAACATAAGAGACGCTACATACTCCTATTAATGATTATACAATTTAGTATTGAATTTGAAAAGCTCTACCTTCTGAGATGTGGGGTAGTGTAGCCAGATGAAAGTCAAGCGACGTTTCGGGAGAACATGTCGCCTACATGTCGCCGAAGAATAATCCAAGCAAGAAGCCAGCATGAAGCAGGCAGGAAACAGACTCTGCTTGGCTTATTATTCAACCATGAAGGTGGAGGCGACATGTTCTTCCGAAATGTGGGCTAGCTTTCAGCGGACTACACAGCGGCAGAGCACCATCATAATTACTGCTGTGAGAACCTCAAATTCTGCATAATAGTTACTTTCCCTCCAGGTGCGTATTTTCTGTTATTGAAGATTTCCATTATGTGAAATCTGCCTAACATAACCTGAAAGATGTTCAAGCTTGCCATGTTTCCATTTTTTTCAGATACAAAAATAGTCCCTAGAGAACTTTCCGGTTTGTTTGAGATTTATCTTCAAACAAAATTTGACATGCTAATGGTTCATGAGTTACAAAATCGGAAGCTAAATATAGATTTGTGCGGTCGCAATGTTGTTTTACATTCCAACAAAGAGGGATGCATATAGGGTTTTGGTGGGAAGTTCAGAAAGAAAGAGACCACTAGGAAGACCTAGACTTTGGTGTGAGGATATTACAGTGGTTCTTGGAGAAATAGGAAGGAATGATATGGACTGGATTAATCTGGCTCAAAATGGAGACCGATTGGAGGGCTCTTGTGAACACGACAATGAGCCTTGGGGTTCCATAAAATATTGGGAAATTCATGAGTAGCTGAGCGACTGGCGGCTTCTCAACAAGGACTTCCCTGGACGGAGTCAGTCGGTTATTATCCCAACAAAGACTGCATAATTTCTGACATGTTATCACTCAAAGTTTCAGGGATCTATATGAAGTGGCGTCATTATCGCTTTCACCTCAGAAGTTCGAACGGTCAACAAGTTTACACCATTGATGGTAGGAAATTATAAACGCGGGATTGCTTCTCGTGACTTTACGTTAATCCTATATTTAATAATAATTCTTTCACTCTTTCAGATTTTAGGTTTAACTGGTTCAAAAGTTATTAGAAGACACATGACGCGTTGATACTGTAAGGTATGCCGCACACCGGCATGCGTCAAGATACGTAACAATCAAGACACGATGTATGCGACATGACGCAAAGAAAGGAGCACCACTGAAACAAATGAGATTATGAAAACCGCCACAAACCGGTCTGAGTCATGATGCTGACTTCAGCTTCATGCTGACGAATCACGAATGAAGCAAGACTGTGTCATTTTTCTATGTCTTGATTCTTGTCTTGACGCAGTTGGTGTGCGACCGCCCTAAGACTATTTGCGTCACGTGACGACGGAAAGAGGGCTAAAATATAAGTCTACAACTGTCATGCTATAATAGTGCTAATATGGATAATGAAAACGAATGAAATCTCTCAGGATATGACAAGCAATCACCTGAAGACAGGAGCACAGACAGCTCACGAAACGGCACAAAGTATTGGTATAACAGAAGGACACAGCTGAAGCGAGTACTTCCGGAGAGAATCCCAACATTAATTGACATGCAACGTCATACTGGCTGGTATTCAAATCTGCGCAACGTATAGCGAAAATCTCTGACCATGAAGCTGGGCACACCTGACGAAAAAGGGACTTGATGTAAGGAAAAAGAAAGACACGTAATAAGAGAAACCATTCAACCAAAATCGTTGACCCAAGACGGCTGAGGACTGAGATGAAAGCCTTTATTCCCACAGTCTCTCTGGTCCGTTGTCCAGTGGGCGGGCTTTACACTTCCAGAGGTCGTGAAATAAGCCATAACTGCTTCTTGCATTAAGGTCCAGTTTATCTGATTCTATACGTATGTAATGAACTTTACTGGAAATAGAGAATGACCAGTATTGATGCATGATGGTAATGTTCCGGTAGTGGACATGTGGCTATATCTGTTTGTAGCACATGAAACAGGCTTCTGATGTGGACCTAAAATCACATCCATGACGGCACATCCAGGTCCTCACGCAAGCAATTATTATTTTCCTCCCATAACGAAACATCAAGACTTCTGCTACACTAGAACCTGCGAGTTTCTGTGGCACAGTTTATTTTATTAATAAGAGGACGGAGTGGAATGTGATGGCTTTATATTCTAATAATAAACTATCTAAGATTTGAGGCTTTCACGGCGGTGACTATGAAGAAAGCAGTCTTCTGGGATTTGGCACCGTGTATATGTGGTGTTAACCGACGTTTCGGAGGAACGTATCGCCTCCATCTTCAGGGTAGAAGAAAAAATATAAGAAATCTGCAAGCGAAGATTCTCCCAGAAGACTGCTTTCTTCAATAAACTATCTCTTCATCACTTGATGTAACACTTTCGTTTCGAACAGGCCTACATACGAACCACTTATAATATTCCGTCTAAAATGCAACATTATCAACAGAGGTGTAGAGGACACTAATCAACATTTCATTCAGTAAAATGTTCATTAAAATGTCATAAAACTACATACATATTCTGTGTTAATGCGCTACATGTTTCGGCCACACAGGGTCGTCTTCAAGACAACACATTTTCAAGGAATCCCCTGCACTATGGACTTTGTCAATAGCATTCTTAAAGTAAGTTGCTGTTGTTGTTGTTGTTGTTGTTGTTATTAATTTTGATGTTCTAGGATGGACCGCCTCTGTGGTATAGTGGTCAGAGTTCCTGGCTACAGATCCAGAGGTCCGGGCTCGATTCCCGGCGCTACCAGATTTTCTAAGAAGTAGAGGATCTGGAACGGGGTCCACTCAGCCTCGTGAGGATAACTGAGGAGCTATTTGAAGGAAATAGCGGTTGCGGTCTAGAAAACCGAAATTAATGGCAGTGGGGATCCGTTGCGCTGACCACGCGACACCATCTATCCACAAAAGTTGGAACTAACTTCGCCGACAAGCGGCGGTCGCTCGATCGGTATAGTTCGCTTGCGGACTATAGGCCACGGAGTTGTTTTCCTTTGGTTTGATGTTATAGTATGTCTGTTGTGTTGCCTGAAGATGGCCCTATGTGACGGAAACATGGTGCGCATAAACACAGAATACATACATAGTTTTATGACATTTTAAATATTTTAACGAATATTTTAGTGAATTAAATATTGATTAGTGCCACCTAAATCCGTATTGATATTGTTGCAGTATAGAAGGAAGATTTTTTTTTATTGCTAGTGGGGTGGGACAATGTTCTGACTATCCAGTTTGTGTTCTTTCAATCTGACTTTAAAGGTACGTCCGGTACGGACAAAGCTCCAAATTTGCTCAACCTCTATTGGACACCACACATGAATATAGTACGATAGACAAAACATTAGAAGTTCTATATATTGGCAAGAAAGGCCGAACCTTGTATACATATGAAAGATTTCACATTTACGAAATCAGCAAACTAAATTTGCCACAGAATGATAATTTTATCGAAATGTTTAACCCTATATATGATGTAATAATTGATACATACAAAACATAATATTCAGTTACACCCCCTTCCCCCCTTCCACCACTTCCGCATACACCTTATCTCTACCTCTCCCCCCCCCCNTTGACTTTTATCTTACATCACCAAATCAGTCGTTGTTTACATTCCCTACAGAGCGGACAGTACTTTGTAAGGTGAGGCACCGACTAAACAGTAAGTAATATATGATCTGTATGTATTGACCGTCTTCTAGTGCACACAGTCTCACTTGTCACTTCACTACATGTTTCGGCATCACTGTGCCATCCTCAGGGGTGTTATTTACGTTAAACTATTACACTGCTCGCCATCATGTGTCGTTTATAAAATGATTTAAAATGTATATTCGTCATGTACTATAATAAAATTGTTAAGATTTATCATCTTATACCTCGTATTTCAAACTCGCGTATTATATCATTCTTCCGCTATGGGAGTCGTTCTTCCTATATTTTGTGTATATTGTGTCTTGTGACGTGTCCTTTTGTGGCTGCGTGCGTACAACGCACTGAGTAAGTACTACGCCTTGAAGACGTATGTGGGAGTGGATGTATAGATCCACGTTTTCTTGACTTCGTCAGTAGATGGAGGTGAGAGGTTAGCTTCACGCCCCGGCCGCTTTACCCCCTGTACCCATTGGATAGGGGGCGGGATAGACCCCAGAGCCGGTCTGGACGATTTGGAGAAGAAAAAGTTCCTGACCCTACCGCGACTCGAACTACGACCCGTCGGTCATCCAGTCCGTAGCCAGTCGCCCTACCGACTGCGCTACCCCGACTCCCCTAAGCACAGCACCGCTGGCATGTACTGACTACGTAACATGCCTCATCCGTCGCTCACGTAAGCTTGAGAGGTTAACCAAGTGCTTGTGGTCGCCGCCACATGCAAATGCTTATTGAACATCAAACGGGCATTTTGACTGGTGAATGTCGGAAGGGAAGCCAGTGGCAGGTTATGTCATTCATACGTGAGCCTTGGCCCTAAGTGAATATGCTAAGTTCAAGAGGTAAGACTGACTGTAGTCTCTACAGAGTGTGCATAGAGCGGAAGTAGGCGCACACGAGGATCAAGGGCAGGCAACTGACATGCGCAGTTCGTAATCACATGATGATCCAACCGAGTACATTTATACGCCAAATTTGATTGCAACTAACATTTATTGGCGTCATCCGCATTCAAAGGCACTTCATCAGCCCTCGGCCAATAACAAGACAATACGATATCGTTCCCTTGCAAGAGTCTGTGGATGCTTGTCCTATACATAACCTGAATATAGTGTGCAATGTTAAACCTAAGACACAAGTGACCATTGAATTTCACAATTTAAGACATCATTATTATTATTATTATTATTATTATTATNTCTTGGAATTGTTACTAATTTATTGATATTGTATAGACTGTCATATTTTATATTTTGCTCTTTAATTTTTGTGTATTTCTATGTACTCGTGCTAACTTTGTAATTGGCCACTGTGCTGTTAGGTTTGCACATAAATAAACACGAATTGAATTATTATTATTATTATTTAAGACATGTCCATTATACATCTGGAGTTATTACAGTTATTTTGTATGTTTGTATAACGTAAAAATTAAAACAAACAAAACAATTTTATCTGTAGTTTTGTATGGGTGTGAAACCTGATCTCTGACGTTACGGGAAGAACAGAGACTGGGGATATTTGAGAGCAGGATGGTAAGGAGAATATTTGGACCGAAGAGGGATGAACTGATAGAAGGATGCAGAAAACTGCATAATAAAGACCTTCGCAATTTGTACTCTTCACCAAATATAATCAGAATGATCAAGTCAATGAGGATGAGCCGGTAGGGCATGTAGCACGAATGGGGGAAAGAGAAATGAATATAGCATTTCGATGGGAAACCTAGAAAGAAAGAGACCAATAGGAAGATCTAGACGTACGTGAGTGGATAATATTAAAATTGATCTTAGAAAAATAGGACGGATGGTGTGGAATGGAATAATTTAGCTGAGTATAGGGACGAATGGAGGGTTCTTGTGAACACGGTAATAGACTATCAGGTTCCGTAAAATGTTGGGAAATTCTTAAGAAGCCGAGCGACTGGAGGCTTCTCAAGAAAGACTCAGCCCTAAGGAGTTAGTATTCAGTGTAATGTAGTCTCATCTTGTGGAAATAAGATACACTACAGATGTGTGCGTGTGTCTGTGTCTACAGTGTGTCTCCATCCTTTACTACAAAATGGAGGTACAGGATCTTGTCATTACTCATGTTAAGCTTTTTGTTATTTCTGTAATAAGCGTGTCAGATCCGGTGAAACACATGTTATTTCGCGTATGTTATGGATAATAACGCGAAAAACTTCTGCCGCGATTGTACACGACAGACTGATATTAAAACACTGATGTCTTTCCATATACATATACATAGGGCGTGAAAGAACTAAGCTGTGATATGCTTACCGCAGAGTTTGTGGGGATTATTACAAAACGATAGTGCGCATGTCAGTGGGGTCGTGATATGATGACCTGTCGCTAAGCAAGCACAGGAAGCGAGAACTTCGTGAAATATAAAAACAATAAAGCGAAACATCCTTCTGACCCCAGACATTGAAATAAACACTGCATCGAGTAACCTTCAGTGGTCAGGCAAAGCAATCTCTGTAACATGCGTGGCCCCCACAACTAGAACGAGGACTGCACTAAGTGCATATTGCAGGAGGAAGAATGTTACACGACGCTGGGAACAGAGGTAAAGTAGCGCAATGGGCGACGGAAGTGAGACTGAATACATTTCAACTCTTTTCAGACTATAATATATAAAGATTCCGTTCGTACCTCACAGGAAACACCCCCCGTGTGGAGGCGGGGTCGAATACTTCCACGGTGACCTTGCGAGTCGTAGGAGGCGACGAAAAGAGAAGACTCATATCTGAGACAGTAAAATGTGGTCGCGAGTCCCAAAGGATTCGGACCCGAGTAAGACCGCGCTGACGAGGACCAACAGCATATGCAAAAGACAGACCCGTCATCTCGCCAGAGAGGGCGCCCCACAAAAACAAGAACGTAACTGTCAAAAGGTAATAATTAATATCTGGTCATGAGCCCCAGATGAGGCTCTACACCAAAACTTACTGACTGACTGACCGCCAGTCGCAATGTGACTTCGACTTTGACAGGAAACACGTTACGTCTCCGCTACAAAGACAAACCGGTTAATGCTGTTCAAGGGAAAAACCGCTGTTCACTGTGAGAAGCATATGGAACACTTAAATATGGTCTGTGGGCAGAATGGAAAGTTTTAGTAAGCTACTGCGGATGGGGAAGTAGTGGGCTTCTATTTACAGAAGAGTTATACGTATATTATGGGTTATAAGGCCGTTGAGAGTCAACAGACTTTTCGGAGTAATATATCGCCTCAAACTTTAGGGCTAAGAGCAAGTCAAGTGTTATTTCCCAGAAGACATAACTCTTAAAACCCACTACTGCGAGAACCTCAAAACCTACATTTTAATTACAGGGTAAGGAAGTGGGGTAGCTCAGTTGGTACAACAAGCAGGGAAAACGCATTTTTTCTTCTTTTGGGGCCCGCCATCGAGCCTCCTATCAATGGGTGCCGGGGGCTCTTTCCCCGTGCCAAAGCTTATCACCCACCCCCACCTAGTGAAAACAGGCGCTATAACTCCACTCTCGCATAGTCCTCATGACGTAAGCACAAGGACAATTACATCTTTACCTCTATGTCCAGAGTTTCATAATAATAAATTTGTTATAATATAAAAATATCTGTTATAATGAATAAGAGGGGGCACGCGCGTAGCGTAGTTGGTCGAGGACAATGCTACAAGCCGGAAGATTGTCGGTTCGATTCCCTATGAGATTATTGGATTTTTCAATTTACATAATCCTTCCAGCAGCACTGTGGCCCTGGGGTCGACTCAGCCTCTAACAGAAATGAGTACCAGGAATATTCTTGGGGGTAAATGGCGGCCGGCACGAAAGGCTGACAACCTCACCGCCATCTGTGAATCGACTGTCTAGAGAAAATGTGGGAGCCTCGACGTCTCGCAACCCTATGGGCCTCCACGGCCTGTTACAGGGATAGCTTTAACTTGATAATGAATAACGGCCAAAGTCTGCAAGGAAGATCTTGGCGTTTATAAGATCTACTCATGAAAAGTGTAGAGTCACCCACACTGCATCCTTACCAGCCACAACGAGGAAGCACTGTCAGGATAAGATGATGGGATGATATTTCGTTACGTTTTTGCCACGTAATTGTAAGCTTTGGCTCCGTTTAATAACTCAGTGTCACGTTCCTGAAAAAACAACTTGCTTTCGGCCAACGTAATCAGCGCGTCTGCACCTAATGGATATCCAAACTTATCTAAATCACAACATCGCGGATGAAGGCAATTACAAAACAGGACATCAAATACGATACAGAGAAACAAAAAAATCAGCGTCTGTTTCAGGACATGGATCTTCTTACGATGAATGTTCCCACGACACGTTCTAGTGCGTGAGGGGGATGGGCAGCTGGTGATAAGTTCTGTCGGGAAGTTTGATGTGACAGCAATATCCTGCCAGCCATTACAGGTCGGGATTCTTCATCAAACTATTTATTAACTTTATAGTTGAAATAGATGTATTAAAGTCACTTCAGCCAAACAGACTCTTAGGAAACCATTTACTGTTTTAGAGAACATGCAATTTATTAATGTATACTTAAAATAAACGACCACCATTTTAAGAAACCTACTAATTATCTTAATCTTGCAGCAAATGATTCCATTTTAGTGAACACAATTATAAAAAAAAATGGCAAAGCTATCCCTGTAACAGGTCGTGGAGACCCATAGGGTTGTGAGACGTCGAGGCTCCCACATTCTCTAGACAATCGGCTCAAAGTTGGCGCTGAGGTTGTCAGCCTTACGCGCCGGCCGCCCTTTACGCTCAGGAAGATTCCTGGTACTCATTTCTGTTAGAGGCTGAGTCGACGCCATGGCCATAGTACGGCTGGAAGGATTAGGTCAATTGAAGAAATCCGATGACCTCATTGGGAATGAAACCCGCGACCTTCTGGCTACGCTACCGAATGTCCCCAGTGAACAATAATACTCAGATTTATGCGTCTTCAGTGTGTGCATATTCCTTCGCAAGATGACGAAGTACTTAGTGATCTGTTGCTTAGAAAGAGCTCCCCTTGGCTTCGCTGTTCCGATCTCTTGATCTCTCACGACGAGACTTGCCCCTATCAGCATTAGAGCGCAGTGCTCATTCAGTGCTACATGTAGGCGCATAAGTCTGAATGCCTTACGCAAGTCACTGCAATGTTATATCATACACAAAACAGACAAGACAACGATAACCGTCAACGCATTTATATTCCCAGATAAACAACACGAACTTAGGAACATTCTCTAAGTTTATATTATTAATTCTACAGAAAGAATACGTACCTACCTACCTACCTACCTACCTACCTACCTACCTACGTACCTACCACTCGGCGATACAGCCCTGTCTGAGCCTTGGCCTCCTCTACAACCAGTCTTTACGACCAATGCGTGTTGCCACAGGAATGGACCAACGCATGATGACCCGAGGCTGGTTGTTAGGTTTCTGTACAAAATTCTTTTTATAGGATGAGGCTGTCAGCCTCATGCCCAACCCCCAACCTGGAGAACCAGGTCAGGACTCTACCCTTTAACCTTTCCGGCATGGGTGACCCTACTGGTAGTTAAACTACCGCCGGCATAGCTCTCCAGGTCACAGAGTAGCGCAAGCCCCATCACCACGACAAGGTGGAGACATATCTGGGGGGCTACAGAGAGAATGACTGTTATGACTTAAGCGGTCTCGTGTCATACGGTGACTGTCAGGAAACAACTATCCTGTATATCAACGTATGCATGTATCTCGAGCTTTATTCAGAGGAACGCAAGGAGTGCACGTCAAATATATTTTTCATTTACCATCATTTAAAGTTATAAACATAAATATTTGTACTTTGTGGAATAATTTTACAATGGTGTAAAAGTTTTTGTGGTACCACCTAAGGGTTCGGGTGTTTCTTTGTTCTTTCTCTCTCTCTCATTCTCCCGTACATTATGAGATATTTCTTCGAAACGGACATGATGAATCCCTTAGCCTCCTAGCATAAAAGTGGTGTGAAGCTCTCAGCAATAGCCTCTACTCCCTTACAATCTAGCTCACCTCCATAACTCTATTCTGAGAGATGAACCTTTGTTGGCTTAATAGTTACAGCTGTAGTGCAGGAATCCCCACCCCATTCGTGGGCCAAAAATGAAATCAATGACCCATTTAAGAAAGAGTCAATTAAAAGTTTACATGTATGAACAAGTAAACTGGGAATGACGAACTGTATATAATACTTTAACGGATATTTCTCATTTGGAGCGTGAAAGAGATTTATTTTACATATTCTTCCTTCTTCTACTGATTTTTTTTTCTTTGGCACTACAGCCCCAGTGTGCCTAGGCCTACCTCCAGGAACTTCTCCCTTCACTTCGGTTTTTCTAGACCTAACACATTCGGTAGGACTCCTTGGGCGGGTGATCAACTTGTCGCAAGGCCTCTACCTGTATACAACCACAGAAAAACGCACACAAACATCCATGCTCTGAGTGGGAATCGAACCCACGATCCCGGTTTCCAAGCGAGCAAAGACAGTACATGCCTTAGACCGCTTGGCTACCGTGACCGGCTCTTCTACTGATTACGCATCTTAATTCCTGTAAGGGCTCAAGTCGGATTTACAGAGTTCCCCTTTTTCTTCGAGCTGTAGGCTTATAATTCCACAATTTGTATGGCCTAATGTCTTCATCTACACCAGTCTATTCATGGCGCTACAGCCTTTGTGGACCTTGGCAATTTTTTAAGTTCCTTAATGTATACATAGTCGGTAGGACTCCTTGGACGGGGGATAAGCCCCATCGCAAGGCCGTTACCTACTCACAGAACAACACAAACACAGAATACACGCACACAGACACCCATGTCTCGAGTGGTATTAGAACCCACGATCCCAATGTGCGAGCAGGTGAAGACGGTTCACGCCTTAGACCGCGCGGCCACTGTGATCGGCTCACCTACACCTGTGTTTCTGAAAAATTTGTGTTCCGTACATTTTGGAACACTTAAACAAATGTTTAGACTCTACAGGAAAAAAATGGGAAAAGCACAACTTAATTTTTCATACTCATAGAATATACTGGTACAACCATCACGTTTACATCTGACAATATGTATGAAACCTCAAACCCAATATACGAAGTCGGGTTGTGAACTAGGTTAATCTGCTTCCGAACAGCATCCAGTGGCAGGCTTTTGCAAAAACCGTATATTTATCAGGCGGCGAATTTCTTCACCAGCAGAGCGACTATCAGCTTCTCCAGGAGGATTTCATCTTATAACGTTATTCTTTATAAGTACACCTCGACTGATTCAGTAATTACTTATAAAACAGCGGGTAACGTAACTACTGTAAATCGGTTAGACACTCTGTACCTGGGCTGGCAACCATCCTTAACTGTAGAAGTCTTCTCCATCCGCCATGGGGCCGGGGGCAGGGGCAGGGGACGCCCTTCGTATGGCTGTAAATACTGGCGAGCTCATAAAAATTTCAATGGTTTCAAACAAGAAATATTTTTAAACCTGGAGAGGTACTGACTCCAGTCTGCTTGTGTAGACTAGGTACACTTTATCTGCAGAGTAAACCCCACAATTCGTACGTTTCCTTCAAGTTTGCTTTCACTTCCGCTGAGTTTCGAAACTCTTTATGGCGCAGAAAATGTGCGTGAAGTTAAATTGCGTTATGTTCCTTCCACATCAAGCGTAAACATCATCTCAACGTAATTACGTTTGCCATGACTTACACAAAAGACACGGCATAAAAACAAATAGTCACAATCGCAGTTGATATGAAAATATGTACTCAACTGTTAAATTACAGTATCTTCCTTCCATCTTGGAATGGAGAGTGCAAATGCATAAATCATCACATCATCCAGCTCCGTGTTTGCCGTAAGAAATAAAAGAGCTAAGCCTTAGACGTTCTAATGTCGTGACTAAACATACGACAAATCAAGAATGACCTTCTGTTAGATCGCTCGCCATGTAATGTCAGTCAGTTCAAACATGTTGACATAGCTACGACTCATGGGCGTGCTGTACAGCTGAAGTGCATCGCCGTTTCCACACCTCTTCTTTCCATCAGTTCCGGAAACTTTGGGCTCTAAAAGGAACGATATATTGATACAGCATTCCTAGCTAAAGCATCTTCACAAAGGTTTCCCTTCAAATAAACTGGAGGTTTTTGCGGTGCTGATATTGAAGAGATGACGTGACACTTGACACTGTGCAGTGTTGTTACGAACGTTCAGTTTAATTTTATGAAAAAGTTAAATAGTTCCGTCCAGTGTGACTGGTTAAGATTTTTTTTTTCTTATTTCAATTATTCATGCCCTTAGTTTAACCTGCTATCTTTAGAGTGAACTTTACCTTGAAAATGGAAGTAGTTGGTCGTCCGAAAAGTTGGTATCAAACTTATCTACTTCGTTTTCTAACTCATATCGTAATCTATCTGTCTATGGCTCTACGGTCTTTTGTTGGGCCTTGGCCTCTTTTTCAGTTTCTTAATCTTTTTACACAGCCGGTAGGGCTCCTTGGACGGGAGATCAGCCAGTCGTAAGGCCGCTACCTGCACAAAACACAAACACAGAATAAACGCACACACATCCATGCCCCAAATGAGATTCGAACCCATGATCCCAGTGTTCGAGCGGGCGAAGACAGTTCATGCCTTAGACCGCGCGGCCACTGTGACCGGTGCTCGTGTTATTATGCAAGCTATACCATTCCAGGCCGGTCACGGTAGCCGAGGGGTCTAAGGCATGCACTGTCTTCGCTCGCTCGGAAGCCGGGATCGTGGGTTCGAATCCCACTCAGGGCATGCATGTTTGTGTGCGTTTTTCTGTGTTTGTGTACAGGTAGAGGCCTTGCGACGAGCTGATCACCCGCCCAAGGAGTCCTACCGTCTGTGTAAGATCTAGAAAAACCGAAGTGAACGGAGTTCATGGCCTAGGCCTAGGCCCACTGGGGCTGTAGTGCCAAGGAAAAAATACCATTCCAGAATTGTTCCACAAAATTTCATGAACGTTGCCTTTTGTCTCGGTGGAAGAAATCAAGTGCTCCAGAAGTTTACACGTGGAAGTTAAGCAACAAAATTTATGACCATACTGCGGTCCTTTACACTGGAATTAAGGGGCTGTATTACACTCACATGTATCTTAGTTGCTTAGTGAGTATAACTGTACTCTTCCTCATTATCCTACCAGTGGCTTTCTTATTGGGGAAAGAATGAGACAAGAAAGTACTTGGATTAAAACTCATGCAGGCAACAGCAAAATTAACACAGTTCAGAGTTACTTCCATAAAACGAACAACCTGAGTGTTTGCACTTACTGGCAACCGTGCAGATGTGGCCTCCCAGTAACTAGGCGCATTAGACATAGAACAGAAGGAAACACGAAGAACTTTACACTGTAGGTACATAGAAAGCCTAACACAGTGGCTGTGCGGTCTAAGACATGAAAAGTTTTCGCCCGCTGAGACACTGGGATCGTCGATTCGAATCCCACTCACCGGAGGCATGGGTACCTGTCCACATTTCTTCTATATTTGTATTGTACTGTGTAGGTAGCGGCCTAGCAACAAGGCTGATCCCCTGTCATAGGGGTCCTACCGACTGTCTACATAGTTCCAGATTCTTTCTGACGGGAAACAAGCCAGAGGGTAATAGTCAGCGCAAGGGATCCCCACGGTCGTTAATTTCGGTTTTCTAGACCGGAGCCGCTACGTCTCCATTCAAGTAGCTCCTCAATTATCCTCACGAGACTGAGGGAACCCCGTTCCAGATCCGTTACTTCTCAGAAAATCTGGTAGCGCCGGGAATCGAACCCGGGACTTCTGGATCTGTAGCCACGGACTCTTGACCACTACACCACAGAGGCGATCTCTGGCTACTGACAGTCAAGTAAAACAGCCGACAGAAGATTCACAGTGACTTGCGTCTACAGTGGTACCATTATGTAAATCCAACTAACAATGTTCAAAGGAGCTGACAGATATTCGAAAATGTTTGTAAAGGAAAAACTCGTATGTTTCGCAAGTGGAGCTCTTTCTATGATATCGTACTCTACAGACACCATCTCTTACAACGTAAAAGCCTACTTGCAGGATTATAATCTCTTGTCTGTGCATCCCTGCTCTCTCGCGTTGCACTGACCTACCGTTCCTGCGGCATATACAATGTCTTCCTTTGCTGTGTGCTTCCTCGCTGCCTTCAAACGCGAGCCGCTGTGTCGCCATGAGCTTTTACAACTCAAATAATTGAGTATTACTGACAAAAATGTTGATATTTCACTTCAAATTTTCGGTCGAAGTGTAAAATGCAAAGGAAGTTCGAATTGATTTTTATTACCGGCAAGTAGTAGTTTTTAATTATTATTGTAAACAGATGAATAATGCTCACAATTAGTGTTCCGACATACGAAACAAATCAGCCATTTTGAAGTGTAAAAGTTCGGCTTTTTAAAGTACAGTTGTTCTAATTTAATCACAAGAAATTCATTCAATGTTTGCCTGACATGACGTCAGTCTATCTGACAATCATTTTTGTTCAGTGATAGCGTATCTTGTTATTGTAACAGCTGATGTTTCCAGTATCGGTTAATTGCAATGTATTTTATCGAAAGTTCGTAAGAAAGTTTTCATAAAAGCCCGTACTCACATTATGACCAATCTAATATCCAACAATAAATAAAAATGGATGTGATTAGGGATAAAACAGACACCAACCTTGTCACTTTTCACAAAATTTACGACTTTTAGATTATTTGCTGAAGTTTAATCATATGCAAGGATTATTCTGGCGTCGATTCGAGTGAGAGGGATTATTATCTATAGCTAATTTTAAATCATGGGGAAATGTTCGTATCCTATTTAAGGCAGTATTTCTTGTAATCAGTGAAGAGAGCCAGAGATCACCTGTCGGGATAGCAGATGCTTCGGTTTGGACACTAATCGGCTTCAAGTCAGATACACACGTTTCACCTGTGCCAAGTAGATCAATTCTAATCTTAAGCACTGCAGTGTGCCATTATTAAAGTAATTACAGCTGACCGTGCGCAGTCTGGTCTGACAGGTTGACGTTGGCGAACCGGTCCTATGACCGTGGGCTCGAGTGCTTCCTCAGTCTTCCTCCGTGTGTCATTGTATGATGAATTTGGAAAGGATGGCCAGCCATTCATGCAGCTAATTGACCGGTTCCATGGAAGCTACGAGTCATTATATATGACAAAGGATTTTATTGCAAGTTGATGTCTGGAACTCTAGGGGCACAACATTCAATCATTTCGTTCCCGAGGTACATAAGACCTGTTAGTTTCTTAGTACAAAAGGAACTTTTCGGGAACTGTTAGATATGTTAACAGCATCAGACGTCAATTTGGGAAATGACACTTATGTTGAAAACATTCGACCTGCTACACTTCCATTCAACTTCGATTTATTTATTAGGATGACATGTAGGATTCAGAAGAGGTAAGACTACCTGCAGTAAGTGGGCGACAAGCAGCTTTGCCTGCGTTAGGTTTTATCGGAAATGAGAGAGCGTACAAGAGAACTAGAGGGGTCGGTTTCGCACGAGATTCTCAGGGGGTTCGCCGTTTTCTTTTGGGCCGCTTTCAATAATTTATTATTTTTATTGAAGTAATTACAGGATACTTATTTATAATTATTTCAATTGTTATTAGTTTATAATTTCTGTATAGTTATTTACATATATTCGACCATTAATGAAGCCATGATTGTGATTTTCATAATGTAATACTGCTTTGTCTTGCGCTTAGCTCTTTCAGAGGAAATTCTGAGATGTCAAGGAGATAGGTTGTCGGCTCCTTGACAAGTTTGTGGAACCATAAATTTTCTAACTCAAAATTCGAAGCGACATGCCCCCAAGCTGAATGTTTTACAAGTGTTAAAGCAAACGTTGTAAGTGCCAGCTAACCAAATTTGTATCAGGGAAAATATGATGTGCTTTCCCAATTTGAATGTAATTTATCAGTTGAGAGTATTATGTATTTTCAGAAAAAGCGTGCGTTTTGTTTGTAGTGTTGCCTCCCGAAGTATAACTCTCGAAGCTGTAGATCACTTAGCGTCACCTCTTGGACAGAGCAGACGTTTGCTGCATGATGTAACTACATTTCTATATTAAAGCTTCAAATTGAACTGAAGGGGTATAAATCTTTAAAGAAAGTGACTTGCATAATCTGATATCGTTCCTAAGTACACATGTTATTAGCGGAACGTATTATAGCTTCCAGTTTTGGGACTCTGATTCTGCCAATATTACGTGAATGAACAGTGAACTGTGTTGTGCGTCTACGCTCATTTCATCCTAACCTTCCTTGCTCTTTTTATAACCCTCCGGAATGGACCGCACAGAAGACACAGCTCTTTTATTGTTGTGTGAATTCGTCTCCGCGGAAACGTGCTTACCCAGTCTCTCCATAACAACGGCGGTACGCGTCATGCCCTGTATCGTGAAACCTCCTCTATTGTTGCGTGCGGGCATTACCTAGCAACGGCTGTTTCTCTGCCTCCACAGTTCTTGCTTTGAGCAGATAGGTCACATTATTAATATGTCTTGAAGAGATCACTGTCAAGGCCTATAAAGCCAGAAGAATTTGGTGAATTCATTGGAGTGCAGTTGTAGTGTGCTGAGGAAATAAATGCAACAATGAGTGTGTCCGCCCTTGTACGGAATACGTATTTTCTTTCTTTCTTTCTTTCTTTCTTTCTTTCTTTCTTTCTCTAACGTGCCTTCCTGCCTGCCGTTCCTCCTCTCGTTCTATGTTCTTTACTTCTTCCGTCTTTATCCTACTTCCCTTATTTTGAAAAAAACAGAAGTAGGTTTATAAGATCACCATGCTGTCTGTTTATCTTTGAATACCCCTTCCACCATCAACTTTTGAATGTCTAGACAAATCTTTATGAAACTTGGTATGAGTATCATGGAACTTGAGCTCATCTCAATGGCGTACCTCTTAAATCCCTCTCATCAGTCTGTGTATCCCTTTAATGTTACTAGTTAACGGTCCAGTAAAATTGTTACTACGTCAACGAATGCATACAAAACGATATAATATTTGTTGCACGCATCGTTTTCTGTGCGGTCCGTGTCTTATGAAAGGAAATTAGGCTATTCTTCCCAGAACTTCTTGTCATGGTTAGTAGTTCACGTTCTTTCCTTTGTTACTCTGGTCCTTCTTTTCTGTATCTGCTTCCTTGAATTTTTTCCTTGACCATTTCTCTTGCGTTGTTTCTTACCCTTCCCTCACAGCCACCACAGGCCCCATGTGTGCACTACACACAGAAATACATGCAAAACTGAATATCCCTCAGAAGGCTGAGAAGTTGCCAGGGCCAGTTCAAGATACAGGTAACATGATCAGCATTAACGTTCAGTATACCTGCAGCAATTACAAGCCCAACTTCCTCTATAAGCTTCCCCATTCCCCTCGCAACCAAAAGGGCAGTTGTGCTATTCCGGCTTTAGGACAACATTTCTTTCAAATTAAAAATAGCCGTTATGACGGAGTATTCTAGTATTTAAATAAATGCATCGTACGGTCCAGGAAGTGCATGCATGTAATGGCTTTAGTAATATTGGAAAAGTGTGATCGCTGCCAATTCTCAGTTCACTTTTTTGTTACAGTAGTAATGAGCTCTCGGTTGCATCACCTGTCGACTTCTGTGGCGTCCTCAACAGCTTTCGTCACCACTTCTTGAAGACCGTAGCACAGTGAGACATAATAACACTTTAGAGCCCAGGATTACTTCGTCACCTGCTACCACTCAACATAAATTTAAGATAAATGTGACCCGTTTGAAACACGGTTGGATTTTTTGTAACATAAACGGCCAAAAGCAGCGGACCCACTGGCCGCAAGGTACAAGCCGATCTTGGATCGCTCAGAAATTGGGTTCATTAGTTCCAATCCGGCTCGTGGTTTTACATCTTGTGTTGTACTACGCAGTGGCATTGCGTTGGACCGATTCTCCCACCTAAGGAGCGGCACTAGATGTATAACCAACTCCGTGGTTCGGGGGCCGCGCCATAGCTCAAGCGGTTAGTCGCTGGCTTCCCACTGCGGCGGCCCGGGTTTGGTCAAGTGGGATTTGTGGTGGACAAAGTGGCGCTGGGGCAGGTTTTCTCCGAGTACTTCGGTTTCCCCTGCCAATCTTCACTCCACCAATTGCTCCACAATCACCCTCACCTATCATCTGGGGCTGGTACAATAGGCCAGACGTGGCCGCAGTATAAGGGACTTCGGTAGACTTGGGGGTAGAGGAATTGAACTGAGTGGAGTCTTCGGAATTGGCAGTTGTAGAATAATGGCAAGAAAGGAACTAGGCTGTGAAAAAAAAGTCACATGTGATTTGAAGTAACAGTGAGACTTATGAATCCGTTGTCAGGATACGACTAGTGAAAACTGAGAACATGATTGTGTGTACAACGGTGAACTGTAATGTGTGTAAATCAACGATAGCGCTGTATTGTATGCGGTTCATATTAGTATATACAAGTGCTCAATAAATCCATTCACAATCCATACCCCGTCTAGAGTCACACACATAAATCTTGACTATACATGTAGGTACAATTATATGAATCGGTGACCAAAGTAAGAACAGTATAAAGCACTCTGATGTCACTTTCTTTTTAACACCAGCCGAAACGCAACACCCACAGAGTCATAAGTTTATCGAACTGGCCCATTTACGTTGATTTTTTTTACTTCCTTCTTCAGCTACCCCCACTACTCCATCTTTGTAAACTAGAGCCTACAAACTAAGACAGCATACACATACACGCATATATATAGATGTCTCTGGATAGAGTTTTAAAAGAGTTTAGAACAGGTCAATAAAAACTCGTGTATAGCTCGGGTTGACTTTTACAGCTTTATCTGGTCGGTCGTAGCGGTGTAGACTGCATGCATACTCGTAAGTTACGCCCTACCACGTATATAGCATTACCGCGACCCGATAGCCTGCCTATCATCGGTCCGGTCGGTCTCACGTGGCAGGTTCCGCCTTATGAAGAAAATATAAAACCTTAGCAGTAATGCGTGTAACATTCCGAACTGAAATAGTTACGTGTACATGTCAACCAGCGCAAGATTGCCTGTGGCCGAAAAGAGAATTACTCTGTGACGAATCGTACGAGCTGCAGTAAGTCAATGTCTCCCTTCTCTCGCCCACTTCTCGACGTGTAGCTGTCACCAGGGGCGCATCTACGAAACAACACCGGGCAGGGACAGTCATTAATTGGTCATATAAAACTCGAAGCCGATCAGTGGCCAGGTGGTCTATGGCATGAACTGTTTTCGACCGCTCAAACACAGGGTTCGTGGGTTCGAATCCCACTTGAGGCATGGATATCTGTATGGGCCTATTCTGTGTTTTTGCTGTCCCGTGTGTAGGTAGCGGCCTTGCGACAGGCTGATCCCCCGTCCAAGTAGTCCTACCGACTGCATGTAGGATTAAGAAACTGAAAAATCGGACAAGATCCAACAGGAGGGCTGTAGAGCGAGACAGATAGATGACACTAAGTGAACCTTAAATAACCTGCGAAAATTACAATTCTGTAGATCTTTTGTACATTCATCTTCTGTATGAAGCCTGATTTGTTTACGAGAAGTACCTCTGTTTCTCCTTGGGAATACGTGAAACAGTTTTTAATAACATCACCTTCAACTGCAAAGTAGACTGCTGTCCCGTAGCGAGCCACAAGGGGAATGAGGATGCGCTGCTCAGCATCTAACTTGGGATTCATGCAGGGGCAAGGCGTTTTCTGCTACGAGCTTCGCCCCTGTCTAGTTATCACTGGGGTTACTGAGCCTTCTTACAGATTCCAGGCGGTAACATCTCAATAACAGCCCTTCTGCAACACCGTTTGAATGCTGCATCTAAAGTTCTCCGTAAGGTAAAAGTATAGATGTCCCTGTACTTAATAACTTAAACACTAGGTTATGAAGGCGTATGGGGGAGTGGGTATATAGATCCACATTTTCTTGACATCTGCCGCGTTATCCCCGGGGAAAATGCTCCCGGTACGCATTGGATAGGAGATTTGGTGGACCCCAGAGCCGGTCTGAACGACATTGAGGAGTGAAAATTCTTCACCCTACCCGGACTCGAACTCCGACCTCTCGATCATCCTTCTAGTAGCCAGTCGTTATACCGACTACGCTATCCCGGCTCCTAACGTTCCCCGTATTATCTTATTTTGCTTCTAACAGTAACTGTTGCCAACATTTTGTGACTCAAAATATTACCGAGTTTTCCAAGGATCTGTAAGCTGTTTCACATGCTAGAAACAAATATTCTACAGCTTTAATTTGTTACTACACAATATAAACATTAATAACGGCTTTATGTGGCATTAAAATCTTAGAGACGTAATAATATCCAACATTAAAGAATTTGGAATTTGTAACACTACTCCACCTACCCCAAATCCGTTGAAAGCACCATCCGGCTCCAACCCCCCCCCCCCCCACNCACGCCTTACGTCAGCTGACGGCAATAAGCTCCATAGAGGAAGGGGGGGGGAAGTTAATTCTCCACTTGAAAGATATAAGAACCTATGAAGTTCTTCGCCGTAAAATACAGAATGCATTTTTTTTAATTTCTTGGGGTGGCGTGAGACAGAGTCCACTTGGTACGTCAGCCACTAGCTGGCCTATTGTACCAGCCCCGGATGATGGATGTTGATGATGATGATGATGATGATGATGCCGATGATTGTGGAGGAATTGCTGGAATAAAGATTGGCAGGGGAAACCTAAGTACTCGGAGCAAACCTGCCCCGGTGCCACTTTGTCCACCACAAATCCCAGATGACCTGAACTTGGCTGGAACCCGGGCCGCCGCAGTGGGAAGACGGCGACTAACCGCCTGAATTATGGCACGGCCTTAGATAACATAACGTTAGATTATTACAACAAACTCCGTGGCTTTAGTCTGCAATCGAACTATACCAACCGCCGATTGTCGGCGAAGTTAATACCAACTTTAGCGGATATAGGGTGTCGCTTGGTCAGAGCAACGAATCCCAAAGACCGTTAATTTCGGTTTTCTAGACCGGAGCCGCTACTTTTCCATTCAAGTAGCCCTTCAATTATCCTCACGAGGCTGAATGGACCCCGTTCCAGATCCTGGCGGCTGGCGCGTAAGGCTGACAGCCTCGACATCTCACAATCCTATGGGCCTCCACGGCCTGTAGCAAGGATACCTTTACATTGACTTTACTATGTACTACATGTTTCGTTGAAAATAGATCATCATCAGGGGGTAATAGAAGCTGCGTCGTCATTGGATTGTTAAGTTAAATGTATCCATTTTTAAAATTAGAATATGTCGTCATTAAAATATTAAATTTGGAGCAATAATAATAATAATAATAATAATAAAGATACAAATAAAATCCACGCAATAAGTTTGACGCCATATACCAAAATTTTCTTGTCTAAATTTTTAGAAGTAACTAAATTTGTTTTTATATATTTTTCCCCCTTTGAGAGATGCAGAAGTCTATGAACAAAATCTCTGACCTGGATGGAGAGATGCTGACCATTTTGTGTCATATACCTACATTTTCATATTACTTGCTTCTTCTCCCGAGAGAGTGCTCTGCACTCACTACAATGGTGTCCGTTGGTAGGGACATATTTTAATCTGCTTAGTAGAGAGCGTGGTCGCGGTCATATTTCAGCTGCGACATCGTTAATAAGTAGTTCTATATTATGAAATAGGATGTCACAAAACAATGGGAGTATGTTGCAGGTCATCGTTCCAAGAAGTTTCTTTTTATCGCTCTGCGTGCATATAGCAGCTGTGCCGAGCAATCATCTCCCTTCCCGAGAACTGTCACGTGATTCGTATCCATAGCTCGCCCATTTATCATTGCGGATTGTAAATCAAATTCAGATAATGTATCAACTTTTTCACAAGGACAGCGTTCTTATAGCTCATTGGATAGTCATAATTGTAGAATTAGGTGGAGATGAGAAGAGACAAGCGATATGCAACTATATCCCTCCTTCTTTAGAAGCAGTCGCTCAGCTGGCTAAGACATTTTATGGAACCCCAAAGTTCATTACTGCACTCACTACACCCCGCCACTAGACACTGTACTGCAACAGGAGAATCTATTCTCTGGCCTCATACTCATGTTTCATCATGAAGATTTCTAGTAATATTGTTTTTCTTTTTCCTTTGGCGCTACAGCCCCAATTTGGGCCTTGGCTTACCTCCACCAAACTCTCCTTTTTCTCTTCGGTTTACTAGATCTTGGGCATTCGGTAGAACCCCTTGGGCGGGTGATCAGCTCGTCACAAGGCCTCTACCTGTACACAAACACACACACAAACATCCATGCCCTGAGTGGAATTCGAACCGACGAACCCGGTTTCCGAGCGAGTGAAGACAGTGCACGCCTTAGACCGCGCGACTACCGGGGCTGGCAGTAGTATTGTTAAAGACAAAAAAGATTATGAAACTGAAGAAGAGGGTAGGGCCCAATAAAGGGCTGTAGAACCATTGATGAACGAAAATTAATTGTTATAAATAAAGAATACTCATTTGCCTGACTCTATACATACATGAATGAATGAATGTTTAAGGGGTGGGCCTTCTCAGCCCTTGCACCGCAACCTACAGTGGTCTATTGTGCTTCCCCTTTTGATTATCCCCTCAGAAATCCTGCCCTTCGGATGAAGCGCAGGATTCTGAAAGTGGGGGCGTCGAAATAGTCACTTGGTTCCATAAAGTATTGACCCAAGTGACGTAATCTTAAATAAGCTTAGGCCTCACATTCACACAGGATATGTGTGGCTGTTTCATTTCCGTCTTGACACCTCTCACAAGTGGGACTGACTGTTACTTACATACATACATACATACATACATACATACATACATGAAACAATAATTTGATTTAAGTTTCGTATAGCTATTTAGAGTCTGGATAGCTCAGCCAGTAAAGTGGCTGGCTTATAAGGTTTCATGGACAGGGTTCGATTTCCAAGAGAACAGATTATGTATTCGTCACCCCATCCAGACCAGCTCTGGGGCCCATTCTGCCTTTTATCCGGTGGATGCTGGGTACTGTAGCCCCACGGATATGGTGGCTGGAATATGGATCTGACCACTCACCTTCATCCAATTCCAAGGATAAAGATGCATCATATACTTGTTCTTCTCATGTGTCTCTTTACAAAAGGCAACACAACATGGCAGTAGCGCGAAATGTTGTAATGAGAGTAAATGAGGAATCACGTAACCGTATATTTCAAACTCGTATGATACCATTCTATGGACATATCTCTTAGTATTATGAAGACAGATTTGGCCCTTCGGGGATGGACTGGGAATGCGGAAGGAGCAAGAGATCTTGTGCTCTTTAAAGTAAAGTTGTCCCTGTGCTTAACTAATTAAGCACTATGCCATGAAGGCGTAAGTGGGAGTGGATGTATAGACCCAAGTTTTATTGACCTCGACGCTAGTTGGAGGTGAGTGGTCAGCTTCATGCCTCGGCCGCTTTATCCACGGGGAAAGTTTCCTCGGTATCCATTGGCTAGGAGGGTGGGTGGGCACCAGAGCCGGTCTGGACGCTGTGGAGAAGAGAAAATTATTGATTCTACCGGGACTCGAACTCCGATATCTCGGTAGTCAGTCGCTACACCAGCTGCGCTATCCCGGCACTGTACTCTTTAAAATACCTCGTATAATCGTTTCCTTTTCAAACATCTATCACGCTGATAGACTGTGCTGTGTTAAACTCTTTTGTGTAATTGAATACATGTGCAGGAAAGGCTACACCCGTATGCATGAGCCACAATACACGTCAATAAATGAACCCATTATGCGTTCATTTGATACATTTCGTGCACAGAGATCACATGAACACTTCGGGTTACGATTCGGGAACTAAGTAACTAATTGTTGGGTATAGTATATCATATCGTGTGCCGTGCGGATGGCGCACTTCCTGTCTCCTATCTCTGGTTTGAAACTGGCCCGCCCCTCATTCAGATCATTTAAGCTGCAGAGTCATAGTTCAGCTGGGTCCCCCGCAGCAGGGGCAACCTGTAAAGTGAGGCCTCCCCTGAAGTGTTCCGTGTAAAACTGGCTCTCTAGTACAGCTTCCTGGGTTGTACCTTCTTGTCGTTCTGTAGGAGTCCACCGACATTTCGGAGGAATGTATCGCCTCCATATTCACGGTAGGAGAGCAAGCCAAGCAAGAGTCAGGCCCGCTTCCTTCATATTGTCACGTTCATTGTTAAATATAGAAAGGTATGAATTTGATGACTGGGCTTATTAACACCTTACACAATCAATTCGTACTTACAAGCAATTACAGCGCTATCGCTGATTTACACAATTTAATGTTCACCGATTCACTCGCACTACGATTCTCAGTCTTCACTAGTCGTACCCTGGTAACGGAATTAAAACAATCTCTGTGTGACTAAATCCTATAATAACACACTAAGTCTTCATAGACTGACTTCTAATTCTTCTACAACCACTAACTTCACGTGGCTATATCCTACCGACAACTGAACTCAATTCTCATTCTGTTGTACTCCGATGTACAGCGCTGTATTCCCATTCTCTTGACTCTTCTGAACTCCCAAGTCCAATTATCTAATCTGCTCCTAGCTACAAACAAACTCGCCTTATATAGACTCGGCAAGGACCACGCAGAAAACATGTCACTTGTCGCCAGCACTGGATATGGTGAGGACCATATGGAGAACACCTATTCTCTTGTTATAATACGTGTCTACTGGCTCGTTGCCCAGCACTGGACGTGGCACGGACCACAGAGAAAACACTTTTTCCAATATCCTTTCTATTGTTGCCTGCGCGAATTTCGGGCGTAGCTTAGAAATGGGTATACATGTCACAATATACTCTTCGACCCTGAAGATGGAGGCGATACGTGTCTCTAAAACCTCGGTGTGCTTCTAGCAAGCTACATGGTGCTACAAACTGTAAGTGTGTGCTCAACACAGTCGCTAATGTGAGAATTTCAAATGCAATCTTGTTCTTCGTGTTCGTAGAACATTGAACGGTTTATGGCATCATGTGGACAATCTGTAGTGATGGTCATTTAATTGGAGCGGACGTGGGGTGACCGACACGAAAGCACGACACCTGCTCCTACCCTGAGGCAATTCAATGCAGTTCACAGATCCTACTTCTAGAAGATCCTTTCACCTACGCCTAAAAACTATCTCTGTAACAGAGCATAGAAACCCATAGGGTTGTGAGACGTCGAGGCTTCCACATTTGCTAGACAATCGGCTCACACGCCGGCCACCCTTTACCCCAGTAAGAATTTTGATACTCATTTTTGTTAGAGGCTGAGTAGGCCCCAGGACCATAGTGTGGCTGGAAGAATAAATCAATTGAAAAATCCAATGGCCACATCAGGAATCGAACCCGCGACCTTCCGGTTTGTAATACAGTGCCTCAACCAACTATGCTACCTCGTGCCCCCTTCACATAGGCCTGAACTTACTAATTACGTTCTTCATATGAGGATTTCCGTCCAAAATTTGTATATACTTCCCATTTTATCCTGTACGATCTATATGTCCTGCGCATCTCACCATGTTTGATTTGATTACTATAACACTATTTATTTGTTAGAGGGTAACAAATAATCCTCAGGATTGTCGGGTTTTTGGACTATGTCCATCGTCTGGTATTCTAAAAGGCACAAAGAACCAGTGCAAGAGGTTAATTCTAAAAGACACACCGGTTGGGAAGAAGAAGAAGTGGTGGGGTGGTAGTGAGAGACACTACATTGGGGGGGGGATAAGAAACTATATCTCCGATTTTGAACGTTCCCAGGCAGTGTCCGCTTGTCCTTCTGGTATAGGTAGAGCATATAATCAGATTTTTTATATATTTTTATGACGCTGGAAGGGGTGCATTATAGTAAAATTTTAGCTAATGTTGGTAGGACTATATTAGGACGAAATTTTTAGGTTACCAATGGGAGGGCTGCACGTGAGGCATGCAGTGCAAGTGGAATTTGGGTACCTACTCAGCATTTGCCTTAGGACCGAGGAAAACCACGGAAAACTAAACGGCACAAAGAACCAATACAAGAGGTTACCCTTTCTAACGGACGCAACAGAGCAGATGTCTCCCACCAACTAACCTGAGGACGGAAAGCGAGATCCAGTTTCCGAAGCGTTGTGTTCTTTTGCGTCTTTTGGAATAACTGACCACAGGCAAAGTCCAGAATCCCAGTAATCCTGAATGTTATACTGTGTTTAGAATCTATCCGCAAGAAGAGAATGTTCTGCAGATTGCCTAATCTTCTCCGAACCTTCTTTCAACCTTCGGATCCTTTAATGCATGACTTCGTATTTGCGTTCATGTGTGAGAGGGCTCTTCGCACCTGCACCTACTTCGGAACAAGGAAGTGAACGTCCGCACGGTCTGCATTTCGGAACGCACTGTCGAGAAAACCCCACAAGTCCAGCGTGGGATCTCGTCTCAAATAATGACTCTTTTCTCAGGTTAAAGACACTCGAACAGAAACTGAGGGCTCAGTACAAGTTTATCGCCGCAGTTTCTACAAGCCTACTTAATGGAGCGGTGCTAAGTACGTACAAGGTAAATTTACTCCATTAGCTGTTGAGAACCATTCACTGTAATTTGACATACAGGCCTGGATGTACAATCAGACAGGTCTTTCAATGCATGAATATAGTACATAGAGGCATATTAGTCCCTTTTTGTATTCTAACTAACTCACTGACTGACAGATTAACTAACCAGCCACCTAACAAACCAACCAACTACTTGCTAACTTGTTCCATGGAACACGATCCTCTTCGTGAAGCTTACAGTCACTCAAATTGTCAAGAAAATTTCGATCTTTTATGGTAGCCGAAGGCTTACTATCGTCGTCGGTAGAGTGCGACATAGGGTATATATATATATATATATAGGTTGTCCGGATGAAAGGTATCTAAAATAATAAAAAAAAATTGTATCTCGAAAACTAATTGTCATCCACGTATCCGGTTTATATCATCGGAAATGAAGACTTTGAAAGCTTTTTCTTTTCCATACCCGGCTTCGCGCATAAGCCGCCACATTTTTGCCACCATAAAAGATGGCACTAACTTCGCCGACAGGCGGCGGTCGCTCGGTCGGTATGGTTCGCTTGCGGACTGAAATCACAAAGTTTGTTTTTGTTGTTGGGAATCACCTGGACAGAGAGAAGGCCACGGAGTTCTTTGTTTCACCAGACAACATTTAATATCAGTGGCAATGGGGAGCCGGGACAGCGTAGTCGGTACAGCGACTGGATATGGGCTAGACGACCAAGAGGTTGGAGTTCGAATCCCGGTAGGATCAACAATTTTCTCTTCTCCACGTCGTACAGACCGACTCTGGAGTCCACCCAGCCTCCTACCCAACTTGATAACATTACAGTCCCGTTTAGTTATACGAGAAAAGTATACTACAGGCAACATCTTCAGTGCTGTAACACTAATATTGTGCAAAGCCATCGTCCTTATGGCATTTGTGAGGTGAAGAATTGTTACAAGTGATAAACTTGTCTTCATATAATTTTCAAGAGTTCTTTTTCAGTAGAGGTTAGAAAAGCCTGGAAGTATTCGATCCACGGACCGTTTAGTTGATCATCACTTCTCTGTAGGTTATTAAAATTATTAATTATTAGTGTAGTATTTTCAAAAAGAGTTTTTTAAAGNTTAACACCACATATACACGGTGCCAAATCCCAGAAGACTGCTTTCTTCATAGTCACCGCCGTGAAAGCCTCAAATCTTACAAAAGAGAATATAACGAATTTCTTCACAGCACGCAGTGTGAATGTTACAATCCTGTAACCAAATTTAACAGACTAAGCAGCATGCTTAAACCGAGCATCCATCTAGAACGAAAAAGAAATAGAAAAGGATACTTTTCGCCTCGTCTTAACTGCAATGAGCAACAACAAATTGATTTATGGGTGTCATAAATTTAGAAAAAAATGTAAATACATCGCAAATGAAAATAAGGCGACAAATGTAAGACATTTACGACTCTAAAACGGTAATATAAAACGCTATTACATCTTTCTCCATTACCAAGAACCAGAGTGAAATGTCAAGCGTACGGAAGTGCCGCGCAACGATTCATTCTTACTCCCATACATGGCGGAATGTTGCAGACTACAATAAATTTGCTTTCAGACCTCCTTATTTCACATGTTTAGAAATCACAAAATAAAAAACGTAACATTCCAATAGATATAAATCCTTCAGAGCATGCAATTAAATTATTTCCTACGTAAAGAAAAAAAAGGTAAAACTATCCCTGTAACAGGCCGTGGAGGCCCATAGGTATGTGAGACGTTGAGGCTCCCACATTTTCTAGACAATCGGCTCACAGATGACGATGAGGTCAGCCCTACGCGCCGGCGCCCTTTACCCTCCGGAAGAATCCTGATACTCATTTCTGTTAGGGACTGAGTCGACCCCAGAGTCATAGTGCGACTGGAAGGATTAGGTTAATTGAAAAATCCAATGACCACATTGGATTAGCGTCCATTTGTCTATATCCGTTAAGTGTTAAAGAATATACTGAAGTGTAAAACAAGTATTGCAATTTAGGCGGATATAGACAAATGGACGCTAATGTGAACAACTGCAACGGGATGCTGAAATACAGGACCTCATTGGAATCGAACCTATGACCTACCGGCTTGTAAGCATAGTGTCTCAACCAACTATGCTAGCGCGGAATTATTTTCTAAGGAACAATATTATCCTTAAATTCTGAAGTGTTCTGACGATTGCCTACGACAGAATTACTGCATCTTTGGACTTTGTCCATCGTCCGGTATTCTAGAAACTAGAAGAGACAGCGTTTCGGCAACTGGATCTGTTTCTGTCTTCAGGTGAGGGAGGAAGACACCTACTCAGTTGGATCTCTTAGAAAGAGCTAACCTTAATCACTCCAGTGATTCTGAATATTGTCCTTTGGTATACAATTAATTATATTCTACATATGGCATCAAATCGAAAAGCGAATACCAGAAGAATTTTTTCCGAACTGGAGAGTAGAGTCACAGTAGATGAAGTTTATAACAGAACGGAACTTCGGATATCACAATAGGACATCTGCTACGCTAAAGAAAGAAAGAAAGAAAGAGAGGTGGAAGGGGAAGGTAAATGAAAGAACATCAACACAGAACTTGTGCAATAGGTACGTGCAAGGCAGTCAGTTTAGTCGCTACTTTACCATACCATTTGTGTTATTCTAAAAACACCAGTTTCCTAGCCAAACAAATTCATGCTCATCCCGCCAAATGCTGTAATATACACACTGATTCATATTTATCCGAAGCTGGCAAGCTCATGATCACACCGCGCTATGCTACAAGAAATGAATTAACATTTTTTCCCCTTGCCACTACAGTCCCGGTGGGCCTAGGCCTACCCCCATGAACTCCGTTCACTTCGTTTTTTCTAGATCTTACACATACGGTAGGACTCCTTGGGCGAGTGATCAGCTCGTCGCAAGGCCTCTATCTATAGACAAACACAGAAAAACGCACACAAACATCCATGCCCTGAGTGGGATTCGAACCCACGATCCCGGTTTCCGAGCGAGCGAAGACAATGCATGCCTTAGACCGCTCGGCTACCGTGACCGGCATGAATTAACATTAGTCCTACCTAAATTCCATGAACAGTGCCTCCGATACTTAATTTCGCGTAGGTCAAACTCCGGAGCGTCTTGCTCGTTACAGTGATCAGGCCTCAAGCTGAGACCTCCTTCTATATACACTCCGAATTACAGGCGTACAGCGATGCTGTTATTACATTACATCGGTGATGAAGATGAATTAGTACAAGTTGCGTCCGAGGTGGTCCGCAGTAGGAACAAGTTGCTGTCAATAGACACGGAATTTTGTTGAACTTTCACCACTACCAGCAAGTTAGGAAGACTGGGAAAGTATCTGTCAGTTATACGCGTTGTTTGTATCAAGCCCATAACACGAATGATACAAAAAACTGTTTCTATGCGTCCAACTATTCAACTATTCCTTATATAGTTTCAGGATAAGAGAACCTCTGCCAGAGACTAACTGATGAAGACGCATGAATTCTTACGTACAGACAGTTCGATTTACGTATCTTATGTAGGATTTGGGGGCACGCAGTAGTGTAGTTGGCTGAGGCGCTATGCTACAGGCCGGAAGGTCGCGGATTCGATTACTGATGAAGTGGATTTTTTTCAATTGACCTAATCCTTCCAGCCGCATTATGGCCCTGGGGTAGATTCAACCTCTAACAGAAATGAGCACCAGGAATCATCCTTGGGGCGTAAAGGGCGGCCGGCGCTTAAGGCTGATAACCTCAACGTCATAAATAAGCCGATTGTCTAGAAAATGTGAGATCCTCGACGTCTTACAACCCTATGGGCCTCCACGGCCTGTTGCAGGGATAGCTTTACCATTTTATGTACGATTTGAGGTTCTCATAGAGAAGGTAATGAAGAATTCTATCTTCTGGGATATAATGCAGTGTAGTCCGTTTAATGCCAATAAACGTTTCGGAAATATATGACGCCTCCATCTTCAGGGCCGAAGAATAAGCTAGCAAAAAAGAAATCAACATGCCACCTGCTTCATGATGAATTCCTTCTTGGCTTATTTCTCGACCCTGAAGACGGAGGCGACTATATGGCGTTATATCCCACAAGACAGACCTCTTTTTGTATATCCTAGATTGTAACTTGAAATATGTAATTTATGTTTGATGCCTGTCTGAATCTAGCTCTACGGCAGCAGAACCCGCAGGCAACATGTCACTCATAGGTAAAGTTGTCCCTGCGCTTACCGAAGTAAGCACTACGTCATGAAGGCGTATGTGGGAGTGCATGTATAGATCCACCTCGGCAATACATGGAGGTGAGTGGTCAGCTTCAAGCACCTGCCGCTTTACTCCCAGGGAAAGAGCCCCCGATACCCATTGTATAGGAGGTCGGGTGGGCCGCCGGTCTGGACGACGTGGACAAGATTCTTGACCCTACCGGGACTCGAACTCAGACCACGCATTCGTCCAGCCCGCAGCTAGTCGCTATACCGACTACGCTATCCCGGCTCAATAACATGTCTAAAATATATGTGAAGTTGTGTTATCGTCAGATAGTGGCGTAAATCATGATATCATTACGTTGTTACAACTTGTAGATCAGATTTGCAAAGTATGGGGGGAATGCAATTGCTGTACTGGAGATATCGCCGGAGACATAGGAGTTTTCTTCTGTACGGTTACCTGCTCAAGGTATACATATCCTCAAACACGTTGTAGGAAACTTAAGGTTCGGCCACACAGAGCGCTACGTACGCTATGTTCGCTATACGAACAGAAAAATATCTCCCTTTATTGCCAATGTGACTGGCCACACAGACTTCCGTACGCTACGTACGCTAAGTTCCCTATGTTAGCTGCGTCGCAGAGTGTACATAGCGTACGTAGCGTACGTAGCGAACATAGCGTAGCGCTCTGTGTGGCCGAACCTTTATACGCCTACTGTACGAGTAGCTCACTGTTTGGCATGATCCCGAGCACGTTTCATTCATTCACATCTTCTTCGTTCTGCTCACACCTGCTTCTTCCACAAAGATTTGGTTTCTTGAAGCCCTTTTCGAGGCGCACATATTAATTGTGTGTTCTCATCTACTAGATCCTCCTATGTCGCACTTTCTTTGTGGAAAATGTGCAGCTCTATATGCCACTGTAATAATTCTGTCTTCTTGCATTCCGTCTACATTTTTTCTTCATCTTCGCTCCCACTTTGGAGCACAGGGCTGATTTCTCAGTTTCATTGATCGCTTTTACAGACGGTGGGACTCCTTGGACGGGTGATCAGCTCGTCGCAAGGCCTCCACCTACACACAGGACAACACAAACATAGAATAAACATATACACACACCAAACATCCATGCCTTGTGTGGGATTCGAATCCACGATCTCGGTTTCCGAGCGAACGAAGACAGTACAAGCCTTAGACAGCTCAGCTACCGTGACCGGCTCTGTGTACATGCTATCTTCAAATTAACTAATAATTTTATGTCGTAACCCGTATTTATGGGGGCACACTGTAGCGTAGTTAGTCGAGGCACTATGTTAAAAGCCGCAAGGTCGCGGGTTGAATTCCCGATGAGGTCATTGAATTTTTCAGTTAACCCAATCCTTCCAGCTGCAATATGGCCATCGGGTCGACTCGCCCTTTAAATGAAATGAATACCAGGAAACTTCGTAGGGGGGTAAAGGGCGGCGTGTGCGTAAGGCTAACAACCTCACCGCCATCTGTGTTCCGATTATCTACAAAATGTGGCAACCTCGACGTCCCACAACCGTATGGGCCTCCATGCCATGTTACGGGGATAACTTTACCTTTTTGTCTCTACGAAACAAACAAGTGACGTCACATTCAAACAAATTGTATTGCCGAAACTGAGTTTCCTTCTGTAAATAAATAACGCTTTACTTCACACGTATTCTATTTAGATATCCCGTTAGATCATTCAGAAGTTGTCTTTATATCTGACGGCTAGAAAAGTAAACTGCTGTTTGCCTATTGCCTCTATAGACTTCTGGCTTTCCACGGTAAACTGGATCCCTGTAATGTTACTGCGTATCTAGTAATAATTGCCAATGTGGAACAGGGAATGCATCCGGTGCAACCAGAGGAGTGATACAACTGGACTGTTATTTTTCTTCGCTGTGTTTCACAATGTATACAAAAAGAAGGAAAGAAAGAAAGAAAGAAAGAAACCAGTTTCAGCCATGTTTGGTAGCTAACATTTACTAAGATGAAAGGTGTCCATTCAAACTGCATTCAAATTAGATTAGAGAATGAGTCTATTGGGACAGCCTGCCTTATTATTATATGTGTGCTGTACGTAGTCGTGTACTGTACCTTTCAATAGCAATAACGAAAGATTCAAACTAACCGAATACGTGGTTACTCAACTGCCCAGCAATTTTCTTAATTGAAATCAATTTCTGAAGCACGAACAAACAAGTCAGTTCCATTGACTTACGAACCGATACAATATAAACAGTAAGGGCATTAATAAATCATTAAATATTGTAGTCCTGGTACTGTAATCTCGAAGGTGCTTATCGACGTTGTGGGGGAACCTGTTGCCCTTATCTTCAGGGAGAAGCAAGGGAAATTGAGTTATGAAGTTACTCCTAATATCGCGGAACCACCAACGAAATTATTCAGCATCCTTTCTCGATCCATTCAATTTATATGATGGTCTTAAATATCTACTTTCTGCCATTTGAACTGTTCCTCTACCACGCCATGTATACGGCCTCGGTACTTTATCCCTGGTTTAACCGCTATCTTTTATAACTTAAAATACAGGTTCCACTATACGTGAGGTAATTTATGACTACTTTTCTGCACTACGGTTCCCAATTTAGGTCTCTCCATATCTAAATACCATTGAGGGCTTATTTTGGAAACATTTTAAATTCATTAACTCTTCCGGCAGGCTATTCAGAACGCAATGCCTTTGAATACCAGCCAGAACACGCCATTTTGTGTAAAAATTTTCATGAAATAAAATGGAACGTTAGGTTATATCAGAAAGTATATGTTACAATTAATGTCTTCTTGTGTTTTTCCACACCTTATTTGTGAATGGCGTTTGTTATGGATTTCGGGAATTCCGAAGCGAATTAACGCCCGAGTGGTGATATTAATTTCGGGCTTCTTAGTCCCTAGTGAAGCATAGCACAATAAATGTTCACTGCTTCCCCATATTTTTTTTTCTGTGGCGCTACAGCCCCTATTTGGGCCTAGGCCTACCTCCATGAAACTCTCCGTTTCACTTCGGTTTACTAGATCTTACACATTCGGTAGGACTCCTTGGGCGAGTGATCAGCTCGTCGCAAGGCCTCTACCCGTAGACAAACACAGAAAAACGCATACAAACATCCATGCCCTGAGTGGGATTCGAACCCACGATCCCGGCTTCCGAGCGAGCGAAGACAGTACATGCCTTAGACCGCTCGGCTACCGTGACCGGCGCTTTCCCAAATAGGCCTGCCATTTTTACGTTCAACACTTATTATTATTACACCAGTCGTATTTTTTAAATACACGCCGAAACATTCGAGGCCTTAAGCCTGTAGAAAGCTAATTCCCTGGCTAAGGTACTAATGAACAAAAGGCAATGGCGGCTAGTGCCCGTCTGAACAGGTGGCGCCAGGGCCGAAGGAAACGTGTCTCCGCCTCCAAAGCCTATATTATAGAAAAAATTGAAACTTATCTTCTTATTTCAACGTTCCTTTGTTGTTATACCACCGCAGTCACATCATTGAGCAACTTTGGCCTGCGTATTGACAAAAATATTTTAAATAAAAGGGCTGCGCTCTCCTATTACCTCAAGCTCAAAAACTTGCTGTTTTGGTATAAATAATGTTACATGTACATCCATTGCTAGGAAACGGTTTTTTTATTGCTAGTGGGGTGGGACTAAGTACCTTGTACTGCGGCCACTTCTGGCCTATTGTACCAGCCTCAGATGATAGGTGAGGGTGATTGTTGAGCAACTGGTGGAATGGAGATTGGCAGGATGAGTGGAACCCGTTTCAGACCCACCACTTCTCAGAAAATATGGTAGTGCCAGGAATCGAACCCGGGACCTCTGAATCTGTAGCCAGGAACTCTGACCACTAGACCAGAGAGGCGGTCATGAGCTTCTTGTACCTTGAGAAAATTCTCTGCAGATTCTGAAAGATTCTTTTCTTCCATAAAAACCACAGACACATTTAAGAATCCTCCAAATGCTTTTGTATAATAGCAAATGCAAATACATTCGAAACTTATTAAAAAGGTCATACATTATGACGTTAAATGTTGGTGGGTCCCGGCACCTCTGGCCTTTTGAGACGAGTCGCCCCTGACTCAATAAATAACTAGAATGTTTAACTCAATAACCACACCACTGAATACCTAAATACTGGATGAGGATACTGTCATATGAAGGAGAAAGCTCTAGATCGCATCAAGTGGAGGGACTGTTTTTGAAGAGACTGTGGACCTGTCGTCTTGACAGATTACTGATGAATGAATGAAACCATCTAGGCATCTCTAGCGACTTCTCGCTGAAACATGCAGGTCTAAGACAATTGTTGTCTTTGGCATAATTATTATAACCTCCAACTTACCGTTAAAATGCCTGATTGGGCCTCAGTGTATCTGGCATGAGGTTATCCCAAGACAGGAAACCCAATTTTTTCCTTCAGAACAGAAATAACTTGGGATCCTTGTTAGCTATTAATTTCGAAACCACATCACGGCACCGTTCGCGTTATGGCTTCTGGATTATATTTTATGTACAGCGAAGTTTCTTGCTCATCAGTGATAATAAACCTTGGCCAGGTCCATATTTTAAGTGAGCCCTGATTTCCATTTGAGGGTTACAACTGTCCAGTTTTAGTACCCTAATTAGCAGATTCTTTATGTGCTGATGTAGCAGTCTTACAGTAATACGGTATACGATTAAGCTTTTAAATGTGTTCCCAAAAGTCACTAGTGACTCCATGCAGTGTTCCTGTTTCTGCTCGTCAGGTCTGAAGTTCATGTCTTCTGGAATGTAACGTCGTAAAAACTGGTAGATGGGCACCGACGTTTTGGACGAACCTTCTGTCTCCATCTCCAGGATGGTGGATACCAGACGATGAAGGCAACAGGTTCCTCCAAAACTTTCGTATTGTGAAGGAATAGTCCATTGCTAGACAACGACTAGCTAAAAGCGCATTTCATAGCAACGAACACGCTTGGAGAAATCAAAGCGTTGACCCGATATTGACGTACGTTTCGTAGCAACGGACAAAATAAATAATAACAAAATGAGCGAACCATTGAACTTGGTGATCTATATTCGGTCCGCATGGAAGTTCAGTCCAGGAGATTTCAGTCGCGAGAGGTTCTTCATAGAAATTCCTCAGAGAGATGTCGTTAAGGAGGTCAATGTGCGAGCTGTCATATTTGTTTGTTCATGATTTGTTTATTCCGTCTTGCAGTGCATACACTTATCTATCTTCTTCTCTCACTTTCACTACATGTTTCGGCATAAGAATGCCATCTTCAGGTGCTACTCAATTCACGTCAAACTAGTACATTGTATGCCTTGTCTTCACTTTAAAATAACTAAAATATATGTCCATCATATATATTGACAAATGTCAANTTCACTATTACTCGTAGTCTCTTGCAAGCTTTAGAAGAGACATCTACCTACTTCTAGGATATTTAACTTTTGTAGCTAGCTGCTTTCACTATCACGAATTATGTACTATACTGTCCACTCCTCCGATATAAAAGCATAATATCATAGATCTCAGCAACTGCTGAACATTTGTTTTATGAATTACTTAACGGCGATGCATGAATTGAAAGATTCATTCGAAGACAGAAGAGCAATAGTAAATGGATATTCGACAAATAGACACTAAAATATCTCAAGAGACTCTTTAAAATCCCAAATAATAAACATAATTCCAAGTACCAACATTTATTTGTGAGGCTTCGCTGGGGTTATTAATTTTGGTTCCCATAATTCGTAGATATGATAAGGGTTATTCTGTCTTATAGACTATTGTAATGTTACAGATATAACTCAGGGAAACAGGTAAAGCTGTCCCTGTGCTTAACTAATTAAGCACTACATCATGAAGGCGTATGGGGGAGTGGATGTATAGATCCACGTTTTCTTGACCTCGACCTTAGTTGGAGGTGAATGGTCAGCTTCACGCCCTTGCCCCTTTACCCCGGGGGAAAGATAGCCCCTATTACCCATTGGGTAGGAGGCTGGGTAGACCCCGGAGCCGGTCTGAACGACGTGGAGAAGAGAAAATTCTTGACCCTACTGGGACTCGAACTCCGACCCCTCTGTCATCCAACCGGTAGCCAGTCGGTATACAAACAGCCCTATCCCGGCTCCTATGATGTAACTCAGGATATGGAGCAAATCCCAGCACGGTGATGAACTTTAGGGTTCCATAAATTAAGAACCAGCAACTGTTCACGGCGTTGCTATGTGCCGTAAGTCGCGCAGTAGAAGTTGCAACTGTTATTTGGCTTCGAGTGAGAAAAGGTAAATTGTTAAGTATGCCGAAATGCAAATGGTGATAGGGAAATCAGTTGTGAAGTATTTAGGAGTAGTACCTCGGCATGGAGGGACTAAGGAAAACCATACAAGACATGTCAGGGCAGGCGTAATTCGTCTGGGATAGCTTCAGAAAGTAGCTCTCAATTCATGAATTCAGTGTTGGCGATCTGAAATAGATCACTGTTTCGAATGTCTTTCATTAAATTATTATACCACACTTGTGGGATTTCGTCTAAGGGATCAGAAAACTTAATTTTGGATCTGTTCCATTTATGCGTTCTTTGAAACAAAACACACAAAATAAACACGTAATGGAAAGGTATGTCTACCCACCCAATCCACAGTCCTTTCTGCATGTTTCATATTCAAAACTAATAAAAGGATTTAGATTAAATTTGGTTTTGAGAAACTACATTAAATATTGTTGAACGAATTTAGTTTGGTCATAGACGCTGAATATAGCCATTACCTACCAGAAGGTTAAACCGAATTTTGATAATTTTTCTCTATAAATAGTGAATCATAGAAAAAAGACTTTGCACATTATGCATACATGGAATATTCTCCTGTTTCCCTACTTAAATATTCAGTATATCTCGACAAAGCGAAGTAGGCACTCTCTTGTGGTAAGACGTAGTCACTTCCCACGTAGCGTCACCAGCACAGCCAGTCAACACGGCTTCTCCCTGGTGAATCATGGCAACTCAAACTAAAATACTGCAGAGGCCAAATCTGGCGTGTAATTTACATCGTCGTCAAATTTTATGAAGTGCAGAAGACAGATGATCTTACAATTCATCTCAGAAAAGCAATTTATATCTAAACAATAAAGCTCTGATTTAAAACTACGAGTAACTCATTTGTACGTTTCAGTTGTCATATATGACAGACTGTGACTGTTTTCTCCGTAACCCGCTTCAGGACACCTGATTCCAACGTCACTATTACATACAGGTCGACTATCAACACTGCAACGTTATATTTAAAATAAAAAATAAGTAAAGGCGTCCCTTTAACAGGCCGTGGAGTCCCATAGGTTTGTGAGTTGTTGAGGCTCCCACATTTTCTAGACAATCGGCTCACAGATGGCGGTGAGGTTGTCAGCCTTACATGCCGGTTGCCCTTTACTCCCAGGAATATTCCTGGTACTCATTTTTGTTAAAGGCTGAGTCGACCCCAGGGCCATAGTGCGGCTGGGAGGATTAGGTCAATTGGAAANGATTCGATCCCGCGACCTTCCGGTTTGTAGCATAGTGCCTCAACTACTACGCTACTGAGTGCCCCCTATACGTATTTCAAATACTGATTTGTTTTCTTTTGAAGTTACACAGTGCTGACTTGTGCACACTTCGCATGGAAGAAACTGCAACGCTGAACATGAAAATAATCGTATAAGGAATGGTTCATTTATCTCCGTGGTTTAGTATTATGCCTTGAAACCCATTCTGAACTCTGATACTTCATGGAGTTAAGCGTTCAACTTAACGCTCAGACCGCTTTAATACTAGGGAAAGAGTCATGGTCACCCACTGGAAATTAAGCTAATTGAGCTCCAAAGATGCTCGGAACTGCCGGAAATCGAACTTCGATTATTGCTTAGTTACTTAAAAATTAACAAAACAACCTTTTTTGAGTCTTAGTCTTCCTTAGAAGATTGTACTATACTGTATCCGGTTTTCATTTCTTCGGATTTCGTAACAATAATTGTTTACGGAGCAAGGTCGTCAGCATTGCGCCCAACCCCCAGCCTGGAGAACCACGTTTCTATATTTGTCCCCCAGTGACAGGGTGGCCCAATTATATCCCCAAGCACCGGGTTCTTACTTCATAGCATTCTATGACCCACCCTACAGCAACCCATTGGCAGGATTAGATGTCNCAATGGGAAAATAATATAAATACTAGCAGAGTTTCCAAACTCAACGTGTGCAGGCAACGTAACAGGCAACCCTGCAGAGTCACACGCACGGCCACACCTGAAGCGCAGGTCAGTGCTGTGACAGACGTGGCAGCATTACGAACAGCGTCCATCAGCTGCTGCTGGTAACTTGGCATTCACGCACTGCGAGTGACCATTGCAAACAGACAACGTATGACCCATCCTACAGCAACCCATGGGCGCGATTAGATGTCCCTGCTACTGGAACGCAGCAGACAGAAGTCATACCCCACATCTTCCTCTACAGTGGAGCCACGATTTAACAATCTCTCGTTCAGCCCGCGTGTGGCATAGTCAAGGTCCCAACTCAAGATGAAAACCGAAGGAATGTTGTGAGATTCATTTCAGCGCCAGACGTTGAGAGTGCATTCGCAAGATTGCAGCGTTCAAAGATCATGCCGATAAGTCTAGCGGAGCAGACATCGCTGTTGGGCTTGTGGTACTCACAGCCGGTACCAGGAGGAGTTCTATCTTCCGGAACATTTTTCTTTTTTTTTTTTCTGTGGCGCTACAGCCCCAATTTGGGCCTAGGCCTACCTCCATGAAACTCTCCGTTTCACTTCGGTTTACTAGATCTTAAACATTCGGTAGGACTCCTTGGGCGAGTGATCAGCTCGTCGCAAGGCCTCTACCTGTAGACAAACACAGAAAAACGCACACAAACATCCATGCCCTGAGTGGGATTCGAACCCACGATGCCGGCTTCCGAGCGACCGAAGGCAGTGCATGCCTTAGACCGCTCGGCTACCGTGACCGGCTATCTTCCGGAACATACCGCCGTGTAATCCAGTGAAAGCCAACCGACAATTCGGAGGAACGTCAGTTGGATTTCGCCTGAAAATATGGGCGTTGTATCACAGGAGACAGAAGTCTTAAAGCATACAATCGGCAAAATGCGTGACTAATGTTGTTTGGAGACGAGAAACGGTGACTTTAGTGCCGGCCAGTGTTGTTTCAAGCAGGACAGAGCTGGGCGCTGCTTCATGAGCAGTCAGACTGTTACTCCTTCTCTTCCATTACACTTCCCTACAAGCCGCTCCTGTCATCTAGTCATTGTGATCACACGAATGTTAGAAGTGATTAGCTTCCCTAGCAGCAAACGCTTGGGGCCTCTTGACATTGGCCTGGGAATGCTGTAGGAGCATACAACAGTAGTCAGAGTGAGCGTCACTCCCACCATCCATGGGACCCCTCTCCGTGGCCTCCGTATAGTTACAAATGACTGCGTTAGGCAAAGCACGTGAGCCCTAGTGGTAATAATGTGCAAAACCCCAAAGATACTTCAGCAGGTTAATAATGAAATGTTCCACACTCAACAAACACAACCCAGGAGATACGTTGCCCAACGATGGCTCATTTTTATACATGCCTAAGGGTTGCATTCTGATGTTAGGGACTTGAAATTGTAGAAGTTAATCTTTAGTTATTAATTTATGCAGTCATATTTTGGGCGATGATATAATGTGGTGGCTGGTGGCCGTTTGGAACCTTACTTACTTACTTACTCACTGAGCTGAGCTCTTCTGGAGGAGCCGCCAATTCTTCAGCTACTCAAGAAAATCCCAGCATTTTGCGGAACCCGAAGGTTCATTACCGTGTTCACAAGAGCCCTCCACTGGTCCCTATCCTGAGCCAGATAAATCCAATTCATACCATCCCATCCTATCTCTCTAAGATCCATTTTTATATTATCCACCCACCTACGTCTTGGTCTTCCCAGTGGTCTCTTTCTTTCTGGCTTTCCCACCAGTATCCTATATGCATTTCTCCTCTCCCCCATTCGTGCTACATGCCCTGCCCACCTCATCCTCCTTGACTTGATCATTCTAATTATACTCGGAGAAGAGTACAAGTTATGAAGCTCCTCATTATGCAGTTTTCTCCAACCTCCTGTCACTTCATCTCTCTTGGTTTGGAACCTAGCATTTAAAAAACAAATATTTTCCAAGAACCTCAATTTCATCTTGAAGGACGCTGCGTCAGTGTCTTATAAAAGTAGCCAACGGTCACTGGGCTTTATAGGTTCTTATGCAATCGGAGAATAAAGCAACTACTGATGAATAATTATCAAGTTAAATATTATGTAACTTCATTAATATTCTATTATATTTTATTTCGTTCTCTCTTGTGTAGAAGTTCCAAAATAAGTCCCAGAGACTCGATGTACAGTCATCTGGCTTCTGTAGAACGAAGATCTTTCGAGAGAAATTTGGGAACGTCTGTTCTGCACCACAGCCTATTATTTTATGTATTACGAGGAAAACAACACTAGAATGCAGCAAATTGTAAGGAAACTGGTTTCATGCTCCTACGTGTCAAACGGGTCGATGCAGCAACCGTAGAAAAATGTCATATGCTAATTATATATGTGTGTATGTGTCCATATACTCGTATATATGTATGTTTGTGTTACACAATGGACTCCCGCCTGCAATAAACTAAAGTGAAGCAAAGTATTGGCCATTTAGAACAGCTCTTGACCCTAGCTCAGAGGTCAGTGTTTTCACAGCAGAGGTGTGCGGTACTTTTATTATTCCAGAAGCCAATAAACTGGGGAGCTTTAACACCTGCTGCACAAGACGCCGTGAAAACCAAGGGACGAGGTTGTAAACTTGATATCATCACAATAATATAAACAGACAACATCTCTATTTCTCTGGGCCTGTTCCTACAATGGCCTTCGAATATTGTCAGTCAGAGATGTTAGCAGTAATCCGTTGTTTATTTCCTGTTCTGGGGTTTCGTTTTTCTACTATGACGCTGGAGCCCGAACAAAGGTAGATGAACGAACTGTGATAAATTATAAAACAGAGTGGGGAACAATTTGTCCAAGGCATCTTCAAGACAAGATGGATTCAAATGAAAGATAACCAATGAGGAAGTGTTAGGGAACAAATGAATTACATTAACTTGCTAACTCTTCGGAGTAGAGTCTTTTTAAAAGAGCAATAGTCGCTTAGCTAGTAAAGAAGTTGTGGCTTTGCTATAGCTCATGCGGTTAGCCACCTGCTTCTTACCACAGCGGCCCGAGTTCAGTTCCAGGTTTGTATATTTAGGATTTCAGGTTTCCAAAGTAGTGTCGTGGCAGGTTTTCTCCGGATACATCGGTTTCCCCTGTCAATTTTCATTCCAACAAACGCTCCGTTGCCGGAGCAACGGGCCAATTATGGTCAAACTACCGAAGAACTCATTTTCGTTGCAATCCAAGAATGAAAAATGTCACGAAATTACTCACCTATTATGGAACACGATGGTTCATTACACTGGTCTCAAAAGCTCGTTATTGATCCTTGTCCTGAGCAAAATGAATCCAGTTCACACTCTACCTCCATATTTATTTCAGACACTCTTACTCCGATATTCCAAGTGACATTTTTACATCTGGGCTTTCGACCAAAATTTTGTATGCATTGATTACCTCCCCTTGCGTGTTTTATGCTCTCCGCCCACCTAAGTGAATTAGACCTACACAGTTTAATAGCGTTGCAGTTGTCATGCTGTGTGGCTCGCACTCTGAAGGTAACAGGTTCGGATCCAGTAGGGTACCAACCAAGATGATGTATTGTGGCATGTTTCTTTTTCACTAGGAAAATGTAAGGACAGCAAAATTTAAATAGTCCACAACCAGTGCTTCCCGATTAGTTACGAAAAGGCATCCGACAATAGCTCATTCGACGATGATGGGTTTGGCGTCATAAAATAACATAACATTTAGTCCACCAGCAATATCAAATTAGTCCGTATATGAATGTATGGTCTCAATTGCAAATCGAAGAAACTTATCTCGCGGCAGGTACATGACGTGGCGGACTGATGATCGGGGAGTTCCTGTTTCAAATCTCTTCAGTCCACCTGACATTCCGACTTGCAACTTTCATGGTCTGCACGTGCGCATTGGGTCCAGTCTCTCTTCCCTTCTGTCTTGATTGTAATGCACTTTCTTGAAGCCGGTCACAGAAGACAAGCGGTGTAAGGCATGAACTGTCTTCGCTCGCTCGAACGCTGGGATCACGGGTTCGAATCCTACTTAAGGCACGGATGTTTGGTGTGTGTATGCGTTTACTCTGTATTTGTGTCGTCCTCTGTTTAGGTAGACGCCTTGCGACGAGCTGATCACCCGTCCAAGGAGTCCAACCGTCTGTGAAAAATGATTACGGAACTGAATAAGAGGCCAGGGCCCTGAATGGGCTGGAAGAGCCATTGAAAGAAAAATACTTTCTTGGAGATCAGTTTTTGCTACCATCTTTTACCTTCGCCTTTTCACTTCAAGAACCAACATACTTTTCTTATTGTCGCTTCGGATTTTGGTTTACTCTGAATATCTTTGTGGTTTCAGAGATAATTGAATTAGACCACAGAGTTTAAAATGGAGCCGTACTACTTTCTGAACATTATTCTGGTACGCTTTTGCAACCTTAAGTCCATGGAGTTTTTCTAATGAAACAAAAGAACATACATTTCTGTAATGAATATTAAAATCGGCCTACGAATTTCGTGGTTTATTATCTAAGGCAGAGTTTCCCAACCTCACGGTCCACGGACCACCAGTGTTCCGCGAAAGAACTTACAAAGTGGTCGGTCTCCACTTTCAAGGTCAGTCTGACTTGAACCTGTCACACAGAATGCCTGTCAGTTGGTGTTAATTCTTTATTTATGCCCAACAAAAATATGTTTGCAAGAAAAATCTGTATACTATTTTCATTTTAAAAACCATGGGGATGTAAATGTTGATTAAATTTTACTCGCATTCCATTCGAAATTCTCTACACGATCCCTTTAATATCCGGGTGGTCCACCAAAGAATATCCACGCAATAAGTAGTCTGTGCTTCAAACGCGGAACGCGAATTCATGTTGCGTTTACATTAATATTACTCTTTGCTCTAAGGGTCACAATAATTCTAACAATAAAAATAACAGCTGTGAAGAACAAATATTCATTGCACAAATTTTGGTGATATTTTTGAACATATTAACAGGTTCAGTGTCTGACAAATAACAGAACTGATTAATTACTTCTTTTGCAGCAGTTGGAAACACTAGAAAGCTTCTGGGGGCATGCGGTAGCTTAGTTGGTTGAGACGCTATGCTACAAGCCGGAATATCACGGGTTCGAGTCCCGACGAGGTGGATTTTTTCAATTGACCTAAACCTTCCATCCGCACTATGACTCTGAGGTCGGCTGAGCTTCTAACAGAAATGAGTACCAGGAATCCTCTTGGGTGCGAAGAGCGGCTGGCGCGGCTGACAACCTTACCGCTATCTTTGAGCCGATTGTCTAGAAAATGTGGGAGCCTTGACGTCTCACCACCCTATGGGCCATCACTGCCTGTTACAGGGATAGCTCTTACCTTTTTTACCTTGAGGAAGCTCCCGAGAGTTACACAGTATCTTGATTTAGAACTTTTGTGTTAAACATGATTTGTGCTTGAGTTATGACTGGGGTGGAGTTTCGTTCGCATGGTGTTTCATTGTTGCTCAAAAACATATGGACAAAAGAAATTTGGTCACATCACGTATAAAGAATTTGAAGAAGACAGAATACCTAATTGTATCTTTCAGTACAGAGCATCGGGATATAGAAATATTGGCATATATCGGAAGAAATGATCAGCTCAATTAGGAGACGCAACAGGTCGACAGACCTCCTGCGTGAAACAGAAATTCTTACAAGAGGACTAGTGGGAGAATCAGATATGTAAAAAAACAACAGATATATATGATCAGATGTGACCTTCCAGCATGATCTAAAGAATAAATCACCAGAATTCTCCAGCAGAAAATACTAAAATCTCCGAAACCAAAAATATGTACAAATGTCGAAATGAAATATAGGTATACGTAAATTCAGAGGCTTACTTATTCGACTATTTGGTCTTAAAACATTAGCCAGTACGAACTTATACTTCAATTACCTTCGATCAAGTTTTCTACTTTTTGAATTACTGATAAATTCAAGTAGCAGAATTTTCGTCCCAAAGGAGAAAACCTGTTCTGAACATACAGGATCTGTATCATGATAATTCCTTTTCCTACAGAGCACTTTCGATAGATCGACTTTTAGCGAGACACAACTTCCACTGTTGGAACATCAACGTACGCTTGCTTCGGCTCCATGCGATTTTCCCATGTTCCCGTGTTCGTCAAACGCTCTAATGTTTAATCGTCCAGAAGAACGCGATGCCAATACTGAAAGATCTGTCGTGAAGGTGATTATAATCACTAAAATGTAGTGACAGTATAGGACATATATTCTATTTGCATACTCAACTGGTTATTTCGTTGTATGACATCTTAATAAAATAAAACCGAGTACGGTGTGCAAAGCGAAATCATACATCACTCACCCCAAGGTATCTCGGTGTACGTTATTTCGTTGACGCTGCTTTCTGAATCTGAAAAGAAAGGAGAATAAATATTACAGTGGGCATTTACGCTAATTGCAACACACACCTGCGAAATGCTAAAGCTTAACAGACTTTGTAATGACGATCTTTCAACCATGTTCAGTGTTTCTTAGTAATTTTTTACTTCAATTAACAACGCTTTGATAATTTTGGCGTCAATAGCGTTGAATTACAAATATCACAATGGTCACAAACGATCTTACCCTTCAAGAAACCCAATGATAATTAAACAACTTAAATACTGAGACGGTGTACTATGCATATATCGTATGTGTTCAAGTATACAGATTCTGACCCGTGCGAAACTTCTGGAACGATTTAACGGCACTCGAGCCTGTCATGACTTCAAACTACAACTTTGTTCAAAGGGAACGGTATGACGTGTAACTTGCGGCACCATAATCCATCACTTTAAGCAAACGAATTGATGTGTGTACGAAAAATGTAATATTATGAGTACCAAAGTCCGATCACAGTGGCCGCGCGTTCTAAACCATGAACTGTCTTCGCCAGATTGAACGCTGATATCGTGAGTTTGAATCCAACTCAAGGTATGGATGTCTGTGTGCTTTTACTCTGTGTTCGTGTTGTTCTGTGTGTAGGTAGCAGCCTTTCGACTGGCTGATCCCCCGTCCAGGCAGTCCTGCAGACTTTGTATTGGCTTAAGAAACTGAAAAAGCGGCCTAGGTCCAACAAACGAAGTACAGAGCAACAGAAAGACAGACAGACAGATAGACAAATAGAGAATCTGTCTGATGAGGGCCACATACTGTGTTTGGAGTCCTGTAAATGCAAAAGCAACGTGTTGTCTACTGGAGACTTAGTAGCTCAACAATAAAATGTCTGCTCCTTGAAGGTTACTGTGAAGCAATTATTTTTAATAAGATGTACTGACTGTCCGACTAAACAGCAAAACCAGATGTGCCAAATATTTCGCTAGTTCAGATGTGGATGAGCCAATGCAGCTTACAGTAGCACTTAGTGGCACATCCTGCTCGTGGACGTTCGGTAGGCTGTATAGTCTCTGTGGCACCAATGCACGTGAATGAGTTTCTTCGACCAACACGTCGGAAACCATCATGATGATCTGCAGTAATTTCTTTTATATACGAAATTAACGTTGCGTGCGGACTGTTAGATATACATTCGTATGAAATTGATTAGAACGATATTCAATTTTATTGCTATTTACGAAAATAAGTATTACATTACATCCTTGCCTTTCTCTTGCACGTATACAATTTTCTGAATAGAACGAATACATTTCTGTGTTTCGGGATGTAATATTCTACTTCCTTCTTGGATCAATTCTGATTAGATTTAATCAATACAAGACGGCTGATATCTTTTCAATTTATCAATATAAATCTGAACCTCTCAAAGAAATACGATCAGGCACCAGTGGCTCACCTGTACGCTTTTCAGTCTGCTTGAGAACTTCAGCCGAATATGCATTTATAGTTGACTGAAGCAATTCTTTGATCCTCTCAGTACGTTTACTGTGTGAATCTGCACGTACACTGCCAAGCTCATCTGCTACCAGGTTAGTTCCAGGTTGGTAGCCCTTAAAATCATCTATGCCTATATACAAGCCTGTAATATAGTTTATTTTTTCTTTCACGCTTTTAATTTTATCTTTTTGGTATTTCTTTTCTCGTCCTGAGAACTTTAATGGTTTCACGTCTTACATTGTACAGATTATGTTCCTTCATTTGGCTTGGATTCTGCAGTCACTGACAGTACAGTCATGGAAAGCATATAAACCACCTTGAAACTACGTGTACATTGAGATCTGTTTTAGAAGGCATAACGTGGCCACGTAATGTTGACCTGCGGTATCCAAACAGGTAAATATTTTTTTTTATTTGAGATAGATTCATACAGTCTGTCCAATTAAGGACAATGAGCACTTTTGGTGACTGATGTGGTGACTATGTCATTAACAGTGTTAATAAGGCTATCCCAGTAGATGCCTTAAGAAGGTAAATATAAAGCTACCCATATAACAGGCCGTGGAGGCCCATAGGGTTGTGAGACGTCGAGGCTCCCACATTTTCTAGACAATCGGCTCACAGATGACGGTGAGGTTGTCAGACTTATGCATCTGTCGCTCTTCACCCCCCGGAATATTCCTGGTACTCATTTCTGTTAGAGGCTGCGTCGATCCCAGGGTCATAGTGCGACTAGAAGGATTAGATAAACTGAAAAATCCAATTACCTCAATGGGAATCGAACCCGCGACCTTCCGGCTTATAGCATAGTGTCTAAACCAACTACGCTACCGCGTACACCCCTGCGATTTATGCTCAGGTATAATTTCAGGACATCGGAATATAACTACTAGTTAGAACTGACGTCACATTTCAATGTAACTTCATTCAGTGGCGATGTTCAGTATCCTATCAATTAGGAGCGACTGCCATTTAACTGGTTTCCTCGCCAAACTGGGCGTCGAACTAACACACCCAACACTTAGTTAACTCGACGAGTTTCAAGCAGAGAATGTAAAAGTGTAACATACGCTAACTTGATGGCAATTCAATAATATGAGGCAATAAACACGATTTCAGGTATCTCAAATCTATTCAAAAGGGATGACTGAGACAATTTTGACGAAAACGAGAGAAATTTCAAGAAGATCTGAATTCAGAGATGTGGAACTGGGTCGAAAACAAGAGCAAGCGAACTCAGTGGCTCGCGACTTGCGTGTCCGCTTCTCATTTCGGAGTCTGCAAATATAACGATGGCATTACTGTTCATTTACCCAATCTTTAACAGGGCCAGAAGCAGCTGCTCTTTCGCTCTGCAATCTTCCTACAACTTCCTGCGCAAGTTTCTTTGTCTGTACTGTAACCACTGTAGACCTAGAGAACTGAATGTTGCTTTCATTAAGGTCCTATTACTATCACTTCAGAATTATTTCTGTAGTCATAATAAATTCAGACTAACTGAATGAACTGGGACGGCGGTATTTTGATTTTTATTTAAAAAGTAGGTTTACCTGTTTAGGATTTCGACCATAACAACCAGTATTCATGGCATAATATATTCAGCGCTAAGACGGTTATTATCATAATCAGGGCCCGGATTTTGATGACCTGAAAATATTTAAAAATGACCGAAAAATCCAGAAAATTGACCTAAAATATGACCCAAAAATGTAATATACAGGGTCCGGATTTTGATGACCTAAAAATATTCAAAAATGACTTATAAAATGACCGAAAAAATCCAGAAAAATGACCTAAAGGAGAAAAGAAAGAACACTTCGCTTCCATATTATTCACATTTCAGAAAACATATGAAGAAAAATTCCCTAAGATGGTCAAAAATGACAAGAAATACCCTTAAAAGTCCAAAACTTTACCAAAAAGAAATACCCCAAAAATGAAAAAATGTCAAAAAATGACAAAAAAATTACATATAAAATTTATATTTCTGTAACCAGCAGCTCATATCCGAGATTTATATATTTAAGGGCATCGCATAGGATACAAGGAAAAAAAAAGATGACGTCATCAAAATCCGGGCCTTGATCATAACTTTGTTTGTAAAACATTAAAGATCATGGCTTACAAAAAATTAAATTTTACCAGATGTTTTGTAAGGTTGTATTTCGTCAAATACTTCCCGGAGATATCATAAGTTATAACTGTTTAAAAGAAGAGTTCAATACAATAATTGGACCTAGGAAGGATGAGACAAGCCGGTAATTCAGGATATCACAGTTAGTACAATGAAAACTACGACACCATAATGGACTAGGCTTGTAACTCGAACAGTTAAGACAGAGAATACAGACAGTTACAGAAGTAGACAACGTAAAAAAAAACTGGCTAACTGAAAAGAAAATTCTTTAACAAAAGATAAATACATGGAAATAAAACAAGAATATATGAGTAAATGGCATCTATTTAAACAAAATATTGTGTAATTCAATTAGCGACTGTCTACTTAACAGAAGGAATCCTGTAAACAGTGATCGGATACGTTAGAAAATTACTTTGGATTAGTTTGAAAATTACTTTGGATTAAAACATTATAAAAACGTAAATTGGCCGTAATGTACTGAACCTACATGCAGTGTTTCTTGTTCTCTGAGCAATCCGAGACCACAATTTCCATAGATGGATGCCATCAGTTAATGTAATTTAGAAACAACTTGTCCCTAATAATCTGTAGCATATTGTGTTGGACCTATGGTTCTGATATCAGTGGCTACACACAGCACTGTCTCTTTGAATGTGACGCCTTGTACTCCGGTGCAAGTTCATCGACGTATCGCAGGAACGTACTGCCTCCATCTTCAGATTAGAAAAGTAGGGCAAGCAACAAGCAAGAGCAAGATGAGCTTTCGTTTAACAAGGAAGAAGGAAAGAACAAGCTGTCTGCATGGCTTTCTCTTAAATCCTGAAAATTGGAGCAGTACGTTTCTACAAAAAATATGGAGAACGGTGATGGTGATAATTTAAAATGGAAGGTTATAAGAATCACGCGACAATGAATTAACAACGACATGGTCTCAGAAATTATGAAGTAACTCCAAATAGTATAATATTCTATAACCTCCAGGTCACAACATCGGACTAAGGTCAGGGCACAAGTTATAAGGGTTCATCGCAGGGTTAACGTGTTGTCAGAAGCCAAGGGTTGAACTATTAACGATAACACGAAGGTCATAATAAACTGATATGTGAGATTTATAAGTTCGTAAGGATTTTATTATGATAACTCTTGACCGATTCTGGACCGTATTAACTGCAGATTTTATTTGCCGTATGAAGACTGAGAGCAAGATAAAGTAGGGATCGGGAAGTTTCGGGTCATGGCTTATTTTAAAGTTATTTATACCAACAGAATATACAGACAACAAAACTTCGTTCAGAATAGCCCGTGCGTGGGGACGAGTCTCAAAGTCGGTACCTTCCACAAGTATAACAAGTAAGAATTATAGTTAAAGAATAGGTCTAATGGTAGCTTTACTTATCTCGAAGGAGGCACGCGGTAGCGTAGTTGGTTGAGGCATTATGCTACAAGCCGGAAGGTCGCGGGTTCGATTCCTGATGAGGTCATTGAATTTTTCTATTGACCTAATCCTACCAACTGCACTATGGCCCTGAGGCCTACTCAGCCTCTAACAGAAATGGGTACAAAATATCTTTCTTGGGGTAAATGGCCGGAGTGTAAGACTGACAAACTCACCGCCATCTGCGAGCCGATTGTCTAGAAAATGTGGGAACCTCTACGTCTCACAACCCTATGATTCTCCACGGCCTGTATATAGCTTTACCTTCATTTACTTATCTCGAATGTGGTGTTGGCAGGACTGAAAATATGGCAGTTGTAAGCAATGTGAATCTCCCTTTATTTGTACCAAAGCGGTAAAATAATATACAATAATAATTCAACCAATTCAGCGACTAACCGCTTGAGCTATGGCCAAATTAATTTAATTTATTCGTGTGCTTACCAACAGCAAGTAGCCTGTAATAATCAAGCAATAGAAGTGTATACAACATTAAACAACTATAACAAAACAAATGACACGTCAGCTCTTCAATATGACCAGTAAGTTAAACAGGATTTAGAAACTTAAATGGTTCCTCAAAAGATCACATGCTTATTAAAATCATCTAAAAGGCTACAGATGCTATTCGCAGCTATAATGAACTCTAATGAAGGGTTAAATCTTGAAAAAACGCTCATATGAAAAGTGTAGGATTCCTTTATTTTCTAAAGGGTGCAATGAGACCAACAGTGTTCTTAGACCATAGCTCAAGTGGTTAGTCGCTGGCTTCCCACCGCGGCGGCCGGGTTCGACCCCGGGTGTGATCAAATGGGGTTTGTGGTGGACAAAGTGGTTCTGGGGCGGGTTTTCTCCGAGTACTTCCGTTTCCCCTGCCAATCTTCATTCCACCAATTGCTCCACAATCACCCTCACCTATCATCTGGGGCTGGTACAATAGGCCAGAAGTGGCCGCAGTACAAGGGACTTAGTCCCACCCCACTAGCAATACAGAAAAACAGTGTTCTTAACAGAAGGAAGAGTTGATTTTGTACCAGAGAAAGCAAACAAGAAATGAAATATCGAGATGACGTCTGGAATAAAGCGTTCTGGAGTTTAAACAGTTAAAAACTGATTAATAATTCAACTAAATAAATATTTATTTACGTTATAACTTATCGACAAAAGGTCAGTTAAAAAGTGAGTATGTGTAAAGAAACAGGAACGAAACAAACGCAGTAAAAACAAGGCAATTCATATAATTTGAATAACAATCTTAATAGTAATAATAATAATTCAATTCAATTATTTATTATTTATGTGTCGAGTCAACAGTTACAAGGCCAATTACGGACACAGCACACTGTAGATACATTATGGACAAACAAAACATAAAGTTAAAGACAAATTACAGGCAAGCACTGAAGGAAAAACATACTAATGCAGTGAAGTAAACAAACAAACAAACAAATTAATAATAATATTTTCAGTAACACAAAACTAAGTTATTGAGAAATGTAAAATATAAACAATTAGAAATAATTAAATTATTGTTTACATATGTGCAAACTTAACAATATTATTAATAAAAATATGTGTAATTTTAATTTCAAATATTATGAAATACTGTCAACATCTTATGACATTCTTTAAGATCGATGATAGTTGCGCTGAACACAACTTAGCACAAACCTCAACATATACAACCAAATTAAACTGTCATAGTAACTCGTCACGTTCCTCAAAAAATGTATACATACACACAACATATCAAACATTATACATAAGCAACACACTGGGGAACAAACGCAGTATACTTACAACGAACGCAAACCGACATCGGTTATAAACACCCATTCTTCGAATTGTGTCGAACATTATTTTTAATAAACGACCGTAACACTGAGCATGCACCAGTGTTCACTCATATTACTTCTTAACGCATGTTAGGGCCATAAAAGTTAATTTTAGTCGTCATTTTCATTTCATATGTAATATACATGGAACATGCAGAATCTCATCGGGGCTGGATCCAGCCCCCAATTGCAAGAGCTTTCAGTGATCAGCAGTTTACAAGCCTGTATCTATCCGCAAACAAGAAATAACTAGAATCTTAATGATGTTTGATTCATGTCTTTTGTGTGGACACTTGACGAAAAATTAGGGTATTACGGTGTGTACAAGGGGAAATAAATTTTAACTCTATGTAATCATCTATGATATGTATACAGTTGGCGTCTTGTAGTGCACTCAGTTTCACCTGTTACTTCACGACATGTTTCGGCAACATAGTGCCATCATCAGGTGCCCTAATTACGATAATCTACGTAAGCATATTTAGTTTAACTTCACAAGAACAGATTTGTATGTGTAACCAGACAATTCGAACATCTTTGTTTTAACATCTAGCGATGGTTTGTGTTTGTGTATCTCCTCAGAAAAGTGTTTGCCAATTCGTTTCCTAGAAACGTCTACATGTCACAACATAAACAGAGGGTTTTTTAAACATCTACACAGCTTTCCATTCTCATGAGACTATTCTCCTGTAATTACATTCGTAGTAAACTGCATTTAATGCAGACGTGAATATCATGTTCTATAGGCAGTCAGTGCCGGTCACGGTAGCCGAGCGGTCTAAGGCATGTACTGTCTTCGCTCGCTTGGAAACCAGGATCGTGGGTTCGAATCCCACTCAAGGCATGGTTGTTTAGTTTGTGTGTGTGCGTTTTTCTGTGTTTGTGTACAGGTAGAGGCCTTGCGACGAGCTGATCACCCGCCCAAGGAGTCCTACCGTATGTGTAAGATCTAGAAAAACCGAAGTGAACGGAGAAGTTCATGGAGGCAGGCCTAGGCCCACTGAGGCTGTAGTGCCAAGGAAAAAAATAGGCAGTCAGTAAACTATCAGTCACCTTCACAATAAACTATAACAAATGTTCCAACTTTATGAACCTTTCGACGGCGCAGGTTCCTCCACTGGCAGGCCGTCAGACCCGTAATGGTCATCAGGTTGAAGTCGGCGATCACGTTCCTTTTATTTTACTGTGAACGATCCTCGATCCGATATTAACAACCCGGAGGAGGGTGGGGCCGGAGTACATAGAGAGAACTGCCGCCAACATCAGCAATTTATGGGATGTCCTCAACCAGCAAAACAGGAGATAGAGACGGAAGAGTTCCAGATCTGAATATAATGGAATTCAGATCTATTAAAACTTCTTCAGAGCAAAACTGGTATAAAATTATCCAGACGTTCAGTGTTAATCAACTGCTGCTGATGGAGAATAAGACATTGAATTGAAAGTACGGTTAATTATATTCATAATTACTGTATGGTGATACCATTAGCAGCCGATTACAGCGGTCGTCGGGTCTAAGGCATGAACTATCTTCACTCGCTCGAACGTTGGGATCGTCAGTTCGAACCCCACTCAAGACATGGATGTCTGGGTTTATTCTGTGTTTGTGTTGTTCTGTGTGTAGGTAACGGCCTTGTAACGGGTTGATCCCTCGTCCAGGGACTGTGTATAGGATTAATAAGCTGCCGAAGTCCACAAGGACTGTAGAGCCATGGATTGATAATGCATTTAATTAAAAAAAAAAAGAAAATGTGGTAAGTTCATTCATATTGTAAACTCAAAGTCTAATACTGGGCACGTAACTGTAGACATGACTAAAATGATATTTTTGATGACATATAAACGTCGTCTTCTTACCAAGAAAACAGCTCTGGTCCTCAAACTTGTTGGAACTGATTTTATTTTCCGATGTATCAAGATATTGTGTTTATAAAGACCTACATTTCTGCTTCAGTTCCAGCGACTTGGCTCTCAAATAAAGAGCAATGTGCTTGTTACATCGGCTCAACTTCTTGTGACAGCGGGTGTACAAGTTCATTTCTTACTTCAGGGCGTTACGTAGGTATGTTATCGGTCGTTTTAATTTACGTGAGTGGATGTAATTCACAGCACTTGTTTATTGCTATTTTCACTGCAATGGGTGTCTCAAGCCTTGATTGCAAACACCACATAACCGTTATTTTCACACCCAGTTAATAAAAGTATATTCATTATCCTAAAAGAATTTCTATATTCCTTTAGCCTGTAAAAACTTACCAAAAGGGTATTCCATTCTTCACGCGTTCTTAACATGGCGTTGTAACATGGCGCATTTTTTTTTTCTGTGGCGCTACAGCCCCAAATTGGGCCTAGGCCTACCTCCATGAAACTCTCCGTTTCACTTCGGTTTACTAGATCTTAAACATTCGGTAGGACTCCTTGGGCGAGTGATCAGCTCGTCGCAAGGCCTCTACCTGTACACAAACACAGAAAAACGCACATAAACATCCATGCCCTGAGTGGGATTCGAACCCACGATCCCGGCTTCCGAGCGAGCGAAGACAGTGCATGCCTTAGACGGCTCGGCTACCGTGACCGGCAACATGGCGCATACTATCTTCAATATTTCCGTCCTTCCGCCTTTATGCATGTAACAGCTCGAAACCGCTGAAATGGTGTTCACTAAATTTGATACAAGAGAGTTCTACTAAAATTTGTGTACATATTCTTTTTTTTTTTTTAATTTGACAGCAATAGCAGACTCATTACATGAATATCTACATCCGTTTCTATGCGCATTTCGAGTGAAACTATCGAGCAATTATCGCGCAACTCAGAAGTATTCACTGGTCCGAAAAATGTTTCCGACAAACTCGCAGAAAAAATAAACACTTTATGTTCACTGCACTCTCAATTCGAGGAATGTTAGGCTGTTTTTGATGACACTTTATATGGGAAGTCATATACCAAAAAAATCCGTGGGCTGTAGTCCGCAAGCGAACTATAACGACCTAGCGGCCGCCACTTGTCGTCGAAGTTAGTGCCAACTTTTACGGATAGAGGGTCTCGCGTAGTCAGCGCAACAGATCACCACGGTCCTTAATTTCGGTTTTCTAGATCGGAGCCGCTATTTCCTTGAAATAGCTCCTCAGTTATCCTCACGACGCTGAGTGCACCCCGTTCCAGACCCACTATTTCTCAGAAAACGTGGTAGCGCCGGGAATCGAACACGGGACCTGTAGATCTGTAGCCAGGAACTCTGACCACTACACCACAGAGGCGGTCTGAAGTCCTAAACAGATCTACCAAAACATCTTAAATTCCACCAAAATCAATGCAGCAGAGCATTAAAAATAATGTTTCACGAATTAAAAAGAACCACAGACAATAATAGGACGACAGAGCCAGCGTCATTACGCTGTGCATACGAACCATAACTTGCTGGCGCAGGATGCCAGCTTTCACCCTTTCATCTTTTGAACGATATAAATATTTTTCGCAAAATTTGGTATGAAGAACAAGCCATAGGAGACAAAAACTGCATAGTAATTTTTAGTTTAATACATTCGGTAATAACATGATGGCGAACCGCCTCTGTGGTCTAGTGGTCAGAGTTCCTGGCTACACACCCAGATGTTCCGCGTTCGATTCCCGGTGCTACCATATTTTCTGAGAAGTAGTGGGTCTGGAACGGGGTTCACTCAGCCGTGTGAGGATAAATGAGGAGCTATTTCCAGGAAATAGCGATTGCGGTCTAGAAAACCGAAATTAACGGCCTTGGGGATTCGTTGCACTGAACACGCGACACCCTCTATCCTCTAAAGTTGGCACTAACTTCGCTGACAAGCGGCGGTTGCTCGGTCAGTATAGTTCGCTTGCGAAATCAAGCCACGGTGTTTAATAAATAACAAGATGGCAGACTCACAGATTTTAGAAATAGTAGGAAACCAATGTCCTTTTCAATATTATCATCTCCTGTACTTCTACGTGTTATTTCCGACAACAGCTTTGTATTCATTTATCACCTCTCGCATACCCTTCCTACCTCATTCTTTTTAACTTGATAAATATAATATTATTTAATAGGCCCCATATATTTTGGATGTCGGTCACAGTGGTAGAGCGGTCTAAGGCATGAACCGTCTTCGCCCGTTCGAACACTGTGATTGTGGGTCCAAATCCCACTCGAGGCATGGATGTCTCTGTGTGTTTATTCTGTGTTTGTGTTGTTCTGTGAGAAGGTAGCGGCCTTGCGATGGGCTGATCCCCGGTCCAAGGAGTCCTACCGACTGTGAATAGATTAAGAAACTGAAAAAGCGGCCAAGGCCCAACAAAGAGCTGTAGAGCCATAGATAGATAGAGAGGTACATTTTGGATATCCTTATAACGGCCCGTGCTAGGTCGTGCCTCTAAATTGCGAGTATTTCGCTAGGCACTCTCTTCTCCAACACCCTCAGTGTACGTGGAAGACCAGTTTCACACCTATACAAAACAACAGGTACAATTATAGACTTCCTGTATAACGTTCTGATAAAGTTTTCAAACCGGCCATACAACGTCTACTTGATCATTATGCAGAACGGGTGATACTCGATAATATCTAGTAATCACTGTAATCATAGCTTATCTTTGTGTTCATGCTCACCGGCTTCTGACGTGCCTATAATTAGTACACTCAAGAGCTTCAATAAATCTACTACTCTTCACTCACAATCGTGCGAACATTAAATGAAGTGAAGACGAACAAACGCTGTCGTTGCAATAGTTACGAATATAACTGTCATCAGATCGAGTTTGCGGAAGAGGAGGGGACAAATGTTTTCCTCAGGAGTCAGACAGGGCTATTCAGATATGATACCGGACTTTAGCCCTCTCGAGGAAGCAGTTAAGGAACAAACTCCGTGGCTATAATATAGCATTTGCTCGAAATTTCACTCCTATTTTATTCAAGGTTATAACATATACTGTCAATGTTTCTATACCTGGTCGTTCTCAGCAGAAAACACATTAGATTCGATCGAATCCAGTGACTGCGATAAGAACTGTTAAGGTACGTGTGGGTTATAAGTCTCTCCACTTGTTACCACGCTTCTCCTGACTTCTTGCGCACAACACGACCACAGCCTGTACGTATGAGAACGTAGCATGAACTTCTGGTAAGGAAACAAGACTACATTCTTTCAAATATGTTTAATCTGCAAGGTGAAGGTAATCTGAAACATAATCAATAACTTTATAAGTACAGGCCTGCTATATAGTGATCTCTCTCTCGCTTTCCTGTTGCTCCCTTTGGAGCATAGGGCATCCGTGAAACGCTTCGTTTCACCTCAGTTTCTTAATCTTAGACAGACGGTAGGACTCCTTGGACGGAGGAACAGTCCGTCGCAAGGCCGCTACCTATAGAGTACAACACAAACATCCATGCCTTGAGTGGGATTCGAACCCACGATCCCAGTGTTCAAGCGAGCGAAGACAGTCCATTCCTTAGATTGCGGGACCACTGTGACCGGCATAGTGATCTATTGCTGTGCGTAATTTCTACTAAGATGGATTCCGACTGCATTCTATTTCCCATACATAACCAGATTCGTTTTTTTTAATTCGCTTAGTGAGGGGTGGAGTCCAACTGGGGCCACTCGGCACGGCAGCCACTGATTGGCCTATTGTAGCCTGCCGTGGGTGGTTATGATGATGGAGAATTTGGTGGAATGAAGATTGGCAGGGGAAACCGAAGTACTCGGAGAAAACCCGCCCCAGCGCCACTTTGTCCACCACAAATCCCACTTGACCAGACCCGGGATCGAACCCGAGCCGCCGCGGTCGGAAGCCAGCGACTAACCGCTTGAGCTATGTAGCGGCCAGATTCGGGGTTACCTCAGTCGGTATGGCGATTAAGATACAGGTTGGATAACACTGGTTCGATCCCAGGGTGGGGCAAGATATTTCTCTTTTCAATAGCGTCCAGACCAGCTCTAGGGACCACCCAGCCTTCTCTCCGATGGGTAAAGTGTGCTTGAAGCGACAGGGTCTTGAAGCTGATCACTAACCTCCATCTAGTGCCGAGGTCAAGAATGGTGGAGCTATACCTCCACTCCGGCAGTTGTTTATATAGCGCAGTGCTTAATTAGTTAAGAGCACGGATAATTTTACCTTTCTTCTTCTTCACTGGCTCTACAGTCCCCTTGGGTCCTGGCCTCCGATTATCAGTTTCATGATCATTTTACAGACAGTAGGACTCCTTGGACGAGTGATCAGCCCGTCGCAAGGTCTCTACCTAAACATTGGACAACATTCACACACCAAACATCCATGCCTTGTGTGGGATTCGAACCCACGATCCCGGCTTCCGAGCGAGCGAAGACAGTTCATGCCTTAGACCGTCCTGCAACAGTGACCGGCTAATTTTACCTTTACCTAACCTTAAAGTTTTGTTCCGTCACAGTATCTGTAACTGTTCGTATGTAAACAGTGCTGCCTGTAGGTTTATGTGGGTTTATGAACTTTTCCAGTTAGGACTTCCATACGCCTCATCAGTCACTGTTGTAAAACCGGCAGCCTGATGCCAGTTTCCCTACCAACATACTGCTGTCTTATATTTCACACATAAATTAACGTATTTTCGAACAGAAACTTTGATTCATGAGGAAAACAGGAGAATATTAAATTAGGATAATGTTGTTACCAATCCTTGAGAACCTTTCGTCGTCTCGTCTGATGACTAAAAACGTATGAAATGCACAAAACTACAATTATGACCGTAGTTTTGTTTTTGGGTGCAAAACTTGGTTTCTGATAGCAAGGGAAGAAAACAGAACAAGGAGGATATCTGGACCCTAACGGGATCAAACAATAAAGACCGGAGAAAACTGCATAATGAGAAGTTTAGTAACATTCACATTTCGCCAAACAAAATCATAGGATGAGATGGGCAGGGTATGTAGCACTCGTGTGAGTGAAACGAATGCATACAGAGTTCCGGTGGGAAAGCCAGAAGAAGAGAGACAACTAGGAAGAGCCAGATGAAGGTGGGAAGACAATATTACAAGAAGTTCTGGGAAGAACTAATCACCAACTTTCCGTTGATGCGACACGGCAAGCATAGAAAGAGACGTGTCCAGCTGTTAGAGGCCGTGTTTTCTGTGGGGTCCGACTCTATGTTTTACAAATAGGATAACTTCTGTCTTTCATTAATTAGGGGAGGGATCCGCAAACACAGGCTGACACACAAACAGCAATGCGATCTCAGAAATCTGTTTTACTTTTCCAAAATGAAGGAAGGAGTCAAAATTCATCAGAGAGAAATATGATGGGGCAGTATGGACTGGATTCGTCTGACTCAGGATAGGTACCAGAGGGGTGCTTTTGTAAACATGGGAATGAACTCTCTGCTTTCATAAAATGTTGGAAAATTTTTGCGTAGCTGAGCGACTGCTGGCTTCTCAAGAAGAACACAGCTCCATTTCCGGCTAGTTTCGTTAATGCACGAAGCCCGTCTGCTGCCTGACCATGGACAATGTGCTGTAAACAGGTAGGTATTAGCTATGGGGCAAAGAAAGAGCAATAAGACGGGACAGCTCTTTCAATGGCAGGAATTCAGTAGATATTCAGACTGTGGTCTTCTGGGTTGAGAGAGTTTAGTTTGGAATTTTTTAGGTGGATACCGAGGTTTCGAAGGAAGAAGCTTTGTCAATCTTCAGGGTTGAATTATGTAGGGTGAGAGATATTTTGGGTTACAAAGAAAGCGATTACTCAAGGCCGCCGAAGGAAGAGGGAATGCCAATATAACCCAACTGATCTCTCGCCCTATACAACTCAAACCTGAAAAATTAATGTTTCTCCGTAACAATGGTATCCCTCTACAAGATTACACGGTGTGACAACCCAGAAGACCACAAACTGAGAAATGACAACTGCGGAAACCTCAAAAGGTACTGTAATTTTATGGGCGATATTATCAAAATCGATCTAAAAGCTGGGTACTTGAAACACTTTTGATATTACCGAGTTTCTTTCCGCAGGACATAAAGATTCTTCAGCAACAAATTCTATACCTAAACTGAAGGACCAGAGGAATTCGAGTACCGGTAAATGTAATTATATTTAGGTAAAACGCTTGGGGCCAGAGATGTCGAACGCAGCCTTGCAGATACATTTCCTATGGACAGGAATTCAAAACCCAGTCATTGTCAGGTAAAATGAGATTCATGGCGCAGTGATACGGAGTGCGCAACTCCCCTGCTTCATTATTAGGCTGGAGCAAAACATGTTTACAGTGGATCCTGACTTACCGAGAAATGTGCTGGGTCTCGTGAATACAAAGCAAAATGAAATATAAAAATTAGTCGCTGTGAAGCGGACACTGTTCAAAGTGAAAACTGTAAGAAAAATAGATTTTCAAGAAGGTTGAGTATTTACTGTCCACAGTTCATGAAGGGGTAACTTTGTTTGCTTGCAATATGTGAGAGAGCGAATATTTAAATGGAGAGGAATGAACCTTCACTCCTGGAAAATCAAGAGTGAACGACGAAAGGAAAACGGAAAACTAATGGAAGAAGATAAGTTTTCAGGTTTTCACGGCGATGACAATGAAGAAAGTTGTCTTCTGGGTTTAGGCACC
>NW_019726229.1:929183-1043959 GCF_002891405.2 Cryptotermes secundus
GTGTGTGATACAGCAGGATAAAACTCGTCGGTTTTAAGAAAATTGTTACAGAAATGCGATATCTGTTAGGTGTGAGACATCGAAAACTTTCGACCTGCTGATACGGCTAATATCCACTAGATCCAACGCATTAGGCTTGGCTGGACAGTGGTCAGATTCAGTGGTCAGGCAAGCTGACTCAGATGGAATACTTCCTGACCTGTATTCTGCAGATGTCCGCTTCGAATTCCGTCCGGGACATCAGTCATCCTGGCTGAGGGGTTTCTGGTTTTATTCAGTCCCTCCAGGTATATGCTTTGGATAGTACCTCAATTAGGCCACGACCGCCTCCATCCAAATCCCTTCCAAGATATCATCCACAAGCCACTCTACCATGTGATAGTCTATACACTGAAATACTGACAGAGCTGTAGAACATCGCCGCTGCAGAAGCGCGTATCTGCAGGGACAGTAAGTTGGACCATCTCTGATATTCTAAACATGTACAACGGAATACAATGTCACTACGATACATTCCTTGTGTTTGTGTGTGTGTGTGTGTGTGTGTGGCCTGCTAGCGATAGTGCCCATTAATCGCAAGGGTACTCATTAAAAAGGTAAAAAAAAATGTAAGACTATCCCTGTAACAGGCCGTGGAGGCCATAGGGTTGTGAGACGGTGAATATCCCACATTTTCCAGACAATCGGCTCACAGATGGCTCACAGCTTTACGCGCCGGCCTCCCTTTACCTACCAGAAAGATTCGTGATAGTCATTTCTGTTGGACGCTGAGTAGACCCCAGAGACATAGTGCGGCTGGAAGGAACACGTTAATTAAAATTTCAATGAGCTCATCGGGAGTCTACCCCGCGACCTTACGGCTTGTAACAACTACGCTACCGCGTGCTCCCTATTAAAACAGGCTACAGGGTACACTGAAATAATTGGATCATTTATGAAGAGAATATTACGAATATGCCTTTCCATTGCCCAACATTCTGTTATTCGCCGCAGCGATGTCGCACAGTGACGGCTTAATGTTTTAACTGTTGTCATGCAAGGAAGCAGCAGTTGACGGATTGTTTTTGCACTTCAGAACCGTTTACGTTCAATCAGGTTGGAGGACGCTAAATAAAAGGATTTTCTGTGTAGCACGATAATATCAATTGTTGTTTAAATTTCCGTGCCTAGCAGAACTCGGTTAGTTCTATCAGACAGAAGACACGGCTTTAAGTTTGCATTGCAAATTAATCACATCTCATGGCAGATGAGGCCATGCTTTACTCCGAATGTCTATGGAGTACATATAAACAAATGGGATGCAGGGAGCAGCTCTAATTAAGGCCGTAGTTCATAACGCGCTGTGTGCACTGGATCACTGCGCCCGCCGTCAGAGCCCGTACCTGTACATACCACATTCAAACAACAGGCATTGTCCACTGTGTCTTAACGTGGTGATATGTCATGCCATAGCTCAGGTTAGTCACCGGCTTCACACCGCGGCGGCCCCGGTTCGATCCCAGGCCATCAAGTGAGATTTGTGGTGGACAAAGTGGCACTGGGGCAGGTTTTCTGCAAGTACTTCGGTTTCCCCTGACAATTCTCATTCCACCGACTGCTCCACACTCATCATCTATCATTCGGGATTAGTACAATAGGCCAGTTAATGTCCGACATATCAAGTAAACTCAGTCTCATCCCACAAGACAAAAAAAAACACTAACGTGGTGATACTGCAATGATGAGAGGCATCGTGAGCGAAACGGACTTACCCGTCTTTCAGCCGATAAAGAAGCGAACACGCTTTCGCCTGTTGCCGACGTTTTATTTACATGTATTCCATGAACATTCACAACAGATTATATATGAAATAGTAAAACAGATGGAGAACAGATGGGCAAGATGATACGTATTTTGCAACACGCAGAGACTACCTAAATTGTCATGGAAAACTAAGACTGTAATATTTATGTTTACAGAGCACAATAAGAATACTAACCTGAAAACCACGCCTTTTTGTAAATAGGGTCCTGTCCCCATAATCCGTGTTCGAAGTGTTTCTTCTTGCATTTATCACTAAATTCACTGTCTAAAATACAATATGAAGCCACCGTTCACAGTAGGTAGAGCATACACTGAACAAGGGTGAAGATGACAGTCGACAAATGCCCTCCATGATGTAACATTTTCTCAAAATCAGGAAACGCTAATGTTCTGACACAGATAGTGTAAACATGCGCGCTGTTCTTCACATCAGCAAGGGAAACCCCCGAATTAACCCTTTTCTTGCCATGGCCGAGATATGTCACAGTATCAAAACTTTATTCCGTGTACATCTTTAATGAATGAAATGAAAAGAAACTTGAACCCTCCACAAAACCAATAATATTTTAATCTGACAATTTTCCAACAAACTTAACTTCTAAGCTAAAATACAAATATAAGCCGAAATAAGGAATTTCTAACAGAAATTCAATATAGAAAAGATTACTAATATGTACTAATACAAACAAGACAACTAACACGTGGTATTCGAGAATAATAATTTTACGGAATGTTTACCGAGTTGAAATGACTGAGGCCTATCGCAACCATTTTTTGGGCCTTCTTATTTTAAAACATGTAATGTAAAATAAGGTTTCAGGCCTATTATTTATTTATTAGCAAACTGTTTTCTCTTAACATTTCATCAGTAAACTTCATTCAGATTGCCCATCTTCACAACTTTGCATGTGCGTCTCTATCCACTAATCATATTTATCCACTCAGTGCAGCACTGCTCTATAGCTAAGGGGCATTCATTAGTGCAGTAAAACTGATATTACGACACAATAACTTCTTTTAGGTATGAACTAACACCAGTCAAGTTCATTGCTTTCACTTAATAAACCTTCAATTTACGATAAGCAATGTTTATATCGTTGCACGAATATTACACCAAATGAGGTTATGTTTTCCCTTCCAGGTCGTGTAGAAACTATGTGCTGCGTGCAGTTTCCGTTGTATTGACATTGCGCGTGCGCGATGCAGGTGTTTGCTTGGGATCTAGTCCGTGTAACGTCACAGAACCCGGTAAGCACTGTGTGAGACAGACACTGACTGGTTTGCATTCGGCTTCACCTCCCGAGCCTTGAAGTTGACCCGCTAATCGACATTATGGATATTACAGAAATACAGACAAAGACAGAGAGACAGGGTGTGGAAAGAGAGGCGGGAAGAGAAAGAAGAGCGTTACGTAAGAGACTTACTTTTAACTGAAGAGGGCAGTCAAAGCAGTGCTCGGAAATGCACAACGTAATTCGTGAAGAGAGGGGAAAAAGAACAGAACATAGTTAGGCCTATTGGTGGTACATACCCAACGTAGTAATTATACAAAGAGATCTATCTATCTATCTATCTATCTATCTATCTATCTATCTATCTATCTAACCGCACTGCACTGCACTGCACTGAACCTTACTGCATAACTTCAGGAATAATCAGGGTCCTTCCCTTTTGATGATCGTTACATTCAACATCTCTCGCTGAAACAGCGTCATTACAGTGTGCAGCAAACCATGGCCAGCTACGGTTTTCCTAAACATATTTCAAGCAGGCCTATGCCTTTTGATCTGCTTCCAGTTCCTCTAACGGCGGAACTTGTTTTTCTTCATCAACGTTTCTATTCTGTGGCTTCGACGTCGAGAGATCTATTTTCTGTTGGGGTGGGATTCCAGACTGGATTGGGACTGCAACGTGACTCCTTGTGACACTTTGTATTGTACGTAGTATATATCTACTTAATTTTAAAACATGGTATTCATTATGTTTGCCGGTCACGGTAGCCGAGCGGTCTAAGGCATATACTGTCTTCGCTCGCTTGGAAACCGGGATCTTGGCTTCGAATCCCACTCAGGGCATGGATATTTAGTTTGTGTGTGTACGTTTTTCTGTGTTTGTGTACAGGTAGAGGCCTTGCGACGAGCTGATCACCCGCCCAAGGAGTCCTACCGAATTTGTAAGATCTAGAGAAACCGAACTGTACGGAGAAGTTCATGGAGGGAGCCCTAGGCCCACTGGGGCTGTAGGGCCAAGGGGGAAAAAATTCATTATGTTTGTGTGTGTGATTAGCGGAGGAACATACTGTATAACTTCGGCTTTGATCAATGTTATTAGTGTCCGCAGTTCCCCAACCCCACAATTTCCTAGGATCTTGGTTTTGTTAACCACCGTTTTGTCAGCCGCAGTGTTTCAGGAATGTAACCTCGCGGTTGGTTAATGATTGCTGCACAATGTGGGCGATCAGCAGCAAATACTGAAGGCATGGGAACTTCAAGAAACGCGATGGTGTTCTGATCTAATACCAGACAAATTGCAGCTCTGTTGCAGCAAAGTCAACTCCAAATAAGCCTATCCTGGTTTCCACATTCGGCTGACCAGCGGAGTGAAGCAACAGATTTGCCTTGTATTATCCTCTGCGAATGGGGGAGAAGAGGAATGCATGTAGGATATTGGTGGGAAAACCAGAAGGAAAGAGACCACTGGGAAGACCAAGGCTAGGTGGGTGGACAATATTAAAATGGATCTTAGAGAGATAGGATGGGATGGTATGGATTTGATTGATCTGGCTCAGGATAGGGACCAGTGGAGGGCTCTTGTGAGCACTGTAACGAACCTTCGGGTTCCCTAAAATGCTGGCAAATTCTTGAGTAGCTGCAGATTTGGCTTCTCCTCAAGAAGGGCTCATCTCCATAAGTAAGTAAGTAAGTAAGTAAAGAGAGATTTTGTTTGTAGCTCAGGAAGGACAGTTCCGTTGAATAAATTTCGAAATAAATTCGCAGGACTTGGGAGACAAAGGCATTTAAATACGGGTCTAATTAATTAATATCCACGGAACAGAGTCATTTATCGCCGATCCCAATGGCCGCGCGGTCTAAGGCATGAACCGTCTTCGCCCGCTCGAACGCAGGAATTGTGGGTTCCAATCCCACTAGAGGCATGAATGTCTGTATGCGTTTATTCTGTTTGCGCTTTTCTGTATGTAGACAGCGGCCTCACGACGGGCTGATCCCCCGTTCAAGGAGTCCTACCGACTACGTATAAATTAAGAAACTGAAAAGGCGACCAGGGTCCAACAAAGAGCTGGAGAGCCACGGATAGAGCCATTTATGGAGAGATTGTAGTCGCGTAGCTCCACTTTTCTTGGTTTCATTAGGCCGACCATGTCCTACGCAAGATGAATCCAATCTGCGCCCGTCTTTATTTAATATCCGCTTATGAGTATCCTCACCGAGCGAGCAGACAGCGCTACCGGTCTTACCCCACATTTAGTAACTGCTCAGTTCGAATCTCGGCAGGGCACCAAACATCCTGACTGAGGTTATTTGTGGTATAGTAGTACCTCTAGTAGGTCACGACCGCTTCCTTTCAAATCTTTCCGATTCATCATTCGTCAGTAATCCTACCATTAAAGCCACAGGCATATAATTTAGATGTAAGATTTGAGGCTTTCACGGCGGTGACTATGGCACCGTGTATATGTGGTGTTAACCGACGTTTCGGAGGAACGTCGGTTAACACCACATATACACGGTGCCAAATCCCAGAAGACTGCTTTCTTCATATAATTTAGATGCTGACAATGGAAAAAAATAACCGGTAGCTTACCGCTGATATTCCCAGTTGGTATGAATATCATCTCTCACGCGTTCTACATATTATGCCAATCCCTTCTTCTACCGATCTTGTTCTTCATCCTTTCCGTCTCTTCCTTTCTTATCCTGAAGGCGGAATGAGCTAGACCAAATTACCAGGGGGGCGCGCGGTAGCGTAGTTGGTTGAGGCACTATGCTACAAGCCGGAAGGTCGCGGGTTCCATTCCCGATGAGGTCATTAGATTTTTCAATTCACCTAATCCTTCCAGTCTCACTAAGGCCCTGGGGTCGACTCAGCCTGTAACAGAAATTAATACCAGGAATCTTCCTGGGGGTAAAGGGCGGCCGGCGCGTAAGGCTGACAAACTTACCGCCATCTGTGAGCCGATTGTCTAGAAAATGTGGGAGCCTCGACGTCTTACAACCCTATTGGTTTCTATGGCCTGTTACAGAGGTACATTTACTTCATTTTACTACGTTATCAGATTTGAAATCACCTCGTTACACTTAATTTAATTGTTGTACACAGCAACCCTCTTGAATTCATAATTTAATTCGGCCAGACAAGTTTCGATCTTAGGATCATTATCAATTACAAATTTTACACAATCGAGCTGTTGTAAATGTTACATGGAATTTAAAAAAAATAACCCTGACTTATTTATAATTTAAGTCATATGCAAATTTTATATATAACATATTTCACTTTGAAATAAATTTATATTGCTAATATTATAATTTATTTCCTATTATCCTTTTGTTATTAATTTTTTGTTATATTTCACTATTATTAATGATATGTAATAATCCATTTTAAAATGAATTTCAATTAATAGTGTTATACTTCATGGTCTATTTTATATGTGATGTTTTAACCCATAATTAAAACCAATGACAATTTGTATAACGCAAAACTTACAATATATTTTGTAATTCTGCTACATGTGCCTTTGATAATGAGGTTAGGATTGAAGTGTGTTGTCCTGAATGAAGTGACAGATTCCTGAATGTCACGTGTGCATGGATACCGCATGACACCACGGAATGAAATGTTTTCACATCAGCCTAACTCATTCCTTGCAAACACACCGTGCCTGTGGAAGTTTCATAGTAACAGCTGCGGAAGATGGAGTCACGCAACTCTCCGTACAGTATCATTCTCTATCTCCAGCTCTGCAACCTCCGACCTTTGTGACGTTGCCCTTCAAACGACGACCTTACGGAGAAGCACTCAGTGACGTTTGACCTTACGAGTTCAGAGCAAAGGCTCGGGGTCACATGACCCTTCATGAGGCGGGGGATACTCCCTCCACAGTGTCCGCGTGCTGATAAATTGTCCCGTCGGGGGTTGGAGGGAAGAGGAGGAGGATTTACTATGAACTTCATTGCGCATGTTTCTTTACGTTCAATTCCGCAGTTTTATTTCGTTAACAAGACAAAGTTCCTCTCGCGGGATTACGTCAGTTTCTGAGTTATAATGAACTCCAAAACAACTGTACACATTCTAGGACATGCACCGCGTAACCGAGCAAGTCAGTGCAACGGTAGCACTGAAGGCAGAGTCTGGAGGCAACCAGTTCGAATACCAACCAGATCACCATCAATCTTGGCTTAAGTATCCATGCTTCCTCCCCCAGCAAACTCATGCGAACGCCAAGTCAGTTCCTTAAAATTGCCCACGACCAGCTTCTTCAAAATCCTTACCTACTTAATATTAACATTCATAGTCACCTGCCTAACGAAGAGGCAGGTATAGCGACGGGTTGCAGGCTGAACGGCCCGGGCTCGATTCTTTGCAGTGCCAGATTTCCTGTTCTCCACAATGTCCATACCGTACCAGGGGCTCTTTCTCCGGGGGTAAAGCGACAGGGGTGTGCAGATGACTACATCTTGTACCGAAGTCAAGAAAGGTGCAGCTATACCCCACTCCCCCATACGTCTTCATAGCGTGGTGCTTAATTAATTAAGCACAGGGACAACTTTATCTTATCTGTCCACCGAATGAAATGCCATGTATCAGCAGGTGAATGAGTGACAAAGTGATCTAAGGAACAATGTGTTGTGCCTGTATCGCCCCAGTTTAAACAATAACAACCAAACATCCCAGTCGAGTGATTAGCGTCTCGTATTCGTATTCATTAGGTCACGGGTTCTAATCTAGGCCCGTGTACTGGCTATCCTGAATCAAATACTTCGTCGTTTTTCTCAGTCAGAGAATAAACGCTGAAACGAATTCTGTACAATCAACACAGTTGAAAAAGCGTCGTTAATTATCCCAAGTATTATACTATACACGCCAATCACGGTAGCCGAACGGTTTAAGGCATGCACTGTCTTCGTTCGCTCGGAAGCCGGGATCGTGGGTTCGAATCCCACTCAGAGCATGGATATTTGGTGTTTGTTTGTGTTGCGCGTGCGCGCGTTTTTCTGTGTTTGTGTACAGGTAGAGGCCTTGTGATGAGCTGATCACCCTCCAAGGGAGTCCTACCGAATGTCTAAGATCTAGTAAACCGAAGTCGACAGAAAAACACAAACAGAATAAACGCACACAGATATCCATGCCTCGAATGGGATTCGAGCCCACGATCCCACCGTTCGAGCGAACGAAGACAGTTCATGCCTTAGACCGCGCGGCCACCGTGACCGGCGGTACTTAAATTTACCGTTGTTTTCTTTTCTGAGAAGGGTTTACTTAGGTAACAAGCTGGGTTATTAAAACTAACTCCATGGAGCCGAGTCCTCCTTGAGAAGACACCATTCGCTCAGCTACTCAAGAATTTCCCCCAGACTTTATAGAACCCAATGTGCATTAACGTATTCACAGGAACCCGCCACTGGTCTCTATCCTGAGCCAGATGAGTCCAGTCCATACCACACCATCCTAATTCTCTACGAACGTTTTAATATTATCCACCACCTACGTCTAGGTTGTCCTAGTGGTCTCCTTCTCTTTTGCTTTCCCACCAAAATATAGTCTGCACTCTTTTTCGCTCTCGTGCAGGCTACATGCCCTGCCCATCTCATCCTCCCTGATCTGGTCATTCTAATTATATTTGGCAATTAGTAGTTGTCATGAGGTTCCTCCTTATGCAGTTCTTACCACACTCTTATTGTTTTATCCCTATTGGGTCCAAATATTCTCCTCGGCACCTTGTTATCGAAAACCCTCAGTCTATATTCCTCCCTCAGTGACAGAGACAAAGTTTCACAGCAATACAGAACCGCAAGCAAAATTATAGTTTTGTATATTATCATTTTTACGTTTTTAGGCAGCAGACGAGAAGACGTGAAAGGTAGCAAGCATTAAGCTGGGTTATTATAAGAATAAACCTTTTCCTAGCCTATTTCGATTTTAACAGATAATTCGTACTTATTCTGAATAAAGTGGAGGCAGTATGTTCCCCTCAAATGTTGGTACTTATCAGAGTATACGGTGTCATAACCCAGAATACCGCCATGTGAATATTTACGTCAGATCCCACACACGCAAGTTGTTGGGGAAGAGCAGAACCAAGATCTGCTCTTCTCAATGTCCACAAGCCTCGGATGCTGTAATGAATCACCGACCTCTGTAAAAATGCCAAATGTTTTGTGCCAATGTCGATGAAATAAAAGTTGAACGACCATGATCAACAACGCCCGACTGGGTGTTATCAACATTGGCCGTACAATATCTTATAGTATTCAATGCCAAGAAACAGACTGTCAAAACTAGAGTGCGCTGTCGACAATGACGGACGAATGTCGACACTACAAAAGAGAAGACACTCATTGTTGACACGGTACGACTTGGTTCTTGATCGTAACATATTGTAACGTACTGTCATGATTCCACAAGTATACACATCTGACTTGAGGGACAATCTGACGACATGTTTGTTGATACGTTCGTTTCGCTGGCTTCAGGAACGCAAGAAGCCAAGAACATAAGAGCTAGAAGGCCTATTCAGACTTGAGGAACATACTCGTATTAACTGTGTATCATACAAAGGGTAAAAAACGTAAAGCTCTCCTTGTAAACAGGCTACGGAGGCCCGTAGGGTTGTGAGACGTTGAGGGTTCCATATTATCTAAAAAATCAGCTCACAGATGGAGGTGAGGTCGTTAGCCTTACGAGCCTTCCGCCCGCCCTTTACTCCCCGGATGATTCCTAGTACTCATTTCTGTTAGAGGCTGACTCGACCCCAGGGCCATGGTGCGGTTGAAAGGATTAGGTAAACTGAACAAAATCCACCTCATCAGGACTCGAACTGGCGACCTTCCGGCTTGTACATAGTGTCTCAACCAACTACGCTACCGCGTGCCCACCTCATGCAAAGGGTTAAGTTAACAAACAGGTTTTATGCTGTAGACCAATCGGACGGAGGCCTTCTGTTCTGTCTCGGTTGCTCTATTTTGTGTTCTCAATCTCTCATTTTGTTGTTGTTTTTTTTATTGGATTCTTTTCACCAGAAAACATTAGGTCAAACAGTACAGATATTTTGCAGGGGTGAGTCAGTTAGCGACGATAAAATATGGGTTCGGGTCCGTGACACCAACTCCCTCCTCAACGCCTCCCATCTCCCCAGTGACTATGTTTTGTGTACCAAGTTAACACGTGCAGGATGGACCCAACGACCCCAAACTTATTTTAATCGATATAAACAGCAGCAGCATTTGAGGAGAGGAATGAATTGAAATAAAGCTGAGGTTATGTAACCATTACAACTAACGATTCGGGGGGGGGCACGTTACAAGTACACAAGGCCACCTCCATGTCCCTAGGAACGACATGCTTTGACAACAGGTTATTTGAAGAGGCTGTATTAACTACAGAGGTTATTTGCAATAAGATTTATGTTATTGTTATTCATTTAAACTGCAATCCGGTAGCAGTGATACTACAATAAGACACAGCACACAAAATAACACACCTCACTCAAACAAAACACAGCATACAAAACTACACAAACAATAAAGGACATACTACACACAATGAATACAATGCAAATACAATTACAACTACAACAAATACAATTACAACTACAATTAAATAAATTAATATTAATAAAAATTAAGTATACTATACACTAAACAGTAACAATAATGAAATAACGTGATGTCATGAACTGATGCACACTCCCTTCACTTCACTGCACTTACACACCCTTCACATCCTGACTACAGTTTCTTTCCCTTCACTTCACCTCAGCTCACTTCACCACCCCTTCACTTCACTTCACTTCATTGCATTTTTGGATGACCATTAAAGATGAAGTGCCTAGGGCTGGGAATGTAACGGTTCTGGCAGGAATTTAAGACTAAGCTGGCATTTAGAAAATGCTGAGTGAAGCGACGAAGAACTCTAATCATGACAGAATTTTGTGGCTGCGACTTTGGCTGCACACCCCTCAATTTCGAACTCGAGGACTTACCGCTATAACTTATCTCAGCGGTAACAGCCAGGGAATGAAGAACAAAGAGTAATGATAAGATTCGAGCAGCACATGTTTCAGTGCGGTATATCTAAACGTTTTCCACATGGTGGAACGCTATGATGCGAATACACACAAGTCAGTATTTCACGTTATGTCAGATCATTCATAAAATACTAGGTAAACACCTGCTCCAATGTCCTTCTCCTAGACATCGTGTGGTAGAAAAGAAAATGACAAATACAGAAAAAGATGCTTTTCTTTGAAAGTCAAACTTTTTCTGTTTCGAAAAATTGTCTCAAGCTTGTCAAACAAAACTACTCTATTTCTCTCAAATGATGTATTGTAGAAAAAGTAGTATCTATAAGGAACGTTCCACTCAGTGTGATATCTCTGGAAAAATAACTGATTTCTTCTGTTTTAACAGAGATGCACAGGGTTCCACTAAAACCAACACGACATTCATTTTCAAATGTTTCTCATGTTATAAATCATTTAATGTTTGTACCGCTTAGAAAAAAGGGCACGCGGTAGCGTAGTTGGTTGAGGCATTATGCTACAAGCCGGAAGATCGCAGGTTCAAGTCCCGATGAGGTCCCTTGATTTTTTTTTCAATTGATCTAATCTTTCCAGCAGCACTATGGCCCTGGGGTCGACTCAGCCTCTAACAGAAATGAGTACCAGGAATCTTCCTGGGGGTAAAGGGCGGTCGGCACGCGAGGCTGACAACCTTCCCGCCATCTATGAGCCGATTGTCTAGAAAATGTGGGAGCCTCAACATCTCACAACCCTATGGGCCTCCATGGCCTGTTACATGGATAGCTTTACTTACTTACTTACTTACCGTTTAGAAAATGTCCGTTCTACGCGGAAGATAGTGGTCACAATTATTGAAAAACTGCTCTGGCGAAGAAAATAATTTACCTTCGAGGGTGTTGCGACGCATTCTATTGCTTTAGGATAATAACTTTAAGATGCCAAACGGATTAACATACTCAGACAAAAATGGCAAAACAAGAGAAAGTAGCTACAAAATTAAAGTAAATTTCAGTTTAGCTCAAAAGTGATGCTGGCTGCACCAAAATAAGTTTGTACTCATGTGCAATTGATGTGAATGCTATAAATATTTCCCATTTGCACCCTCTTCCTTTTGATCATATTCTGTGACATGTTTTACGCACTACTATACTGACAGAATGTAACAGAATAAACACGATCTGCGATTCTATTTTAGTGGTGAAAGGTTGTGAAAACTAGTGAAATTTACAAGATAATGACAGTGCAGTAGAATTCGGTAAAAAACCGTTCAATGTAATACGTGTTAGTGTTAAGGAGAACACTATCAGCGCATATCCGATGAAATAGGCGTGTCAGAATTGAAGTAGCTGCATCTGAAATGAGCACCAGTCATGGAAATAAAAACTCTGTGGCTTTATTCCGTAAGCGAACTATATCGGCCGAGCGACCGCCGCTTGTCGGCGAAGTTAGTGCCAACTTCAGCGGATAGAGGGTGTTGCGTGGTCAGCGTAACGAATTCCCACGGCGCTAATTTCGGTTTTCTACACCGGAGCCGCTCACGCGCTAGCGTAGTGGTTAAGGCACTATGCTACAAGCCGGAAGGTCGCGGGTTCAAGTCCCGATGAGGTCATTGGATTTTTTTCAGTTGACCTAATCCTTCCAGCCGCACTAGGGCCCTGGGGTTAACTCAGCCTCAAACAGAAATGAGTACCAGGAATTAAATAAATAATTTTCCTGGGGAGTAAAGCACGGCCAGCGCGTAAGGCTGACAACCTTACCGCCATCTTTGAGCTGATTGTCTAGATAATGTGGGACCCTTAACGTCTCACAACCCTATGGGCCTTCACGGCCTGGTACAGGGATAGCTTTACTTTTTTTTTATACCGGAGCCGCTATTTCATTGAAATAGCTCCTCAATTATCTTCACGAAGCTGAGTGAACCCGTTCCAGACCCAATACTTCTCAAAAAATCTGGTCGATTCGAATCGAACCCTGATCTCTGGATCTGTATCCAGGAACTCTGACCACTAGACCACAGAGGCGGTCATGAAAATAAACGGTTCAAAAATAAATCCAGTCAGAACCGAAAAGTTCTAATTGTTTGAATTAAGGAAAACTTTGTAGCGTTTGGCCGAAAACATCGATAGAGGAGACGATTACGTGCAAGAGTGAGATACCTATATGCCTAAAACTGATACAAGGACACATTACGAAGGACATTTAGAAATACTGTCACGTATTCGGGGTTTGCGTGACTAATAACGGGTTCTGGACTGGATGATTGGATTTTTTGGCATTTATTTACTATTACAATCAATTATAACAGGTCGCAATCAATGAGCGCGTAGGAATCGCTCCATTCCTTAATGAACTACGAGTGTCTTCTTTTCTACTGCAGTGAATGACGAATCACTGCTCACAAATTGAACTCTCTTTACGAATGAATTAATAAATCGAATTCACGAATTTACTCTCTCTTATAACTTCGTGAGGAAAGGAATAGAGGCCACCACACCGATCAGTTCGTCTTTTTGTCTGCTGTATCTGTTGCAGCGCAAACTACTGAGCCGTTGCCTAGCAAATTAATTTCCACTTCTGTTGCTATTCCGTATCCGTCGAAACCTTTGTTGAATCTTCGTTGACATGAGAACGTGCTTACCGAGCCTTTGTCTTGCACTGGCCTTGTAGTTGTTGCGGGAACTTGTATTACCGAACCGTTGCCTAGCAAATGGTCATATTCGTCACAATGTAGAAAGAAAAGGAGTATAGCACAATATGATTGTTGAAGGAAGACCCCGCACAGTATTCGATTTCACGACGCGTTCTTCGCGTGAAATGCATGACATGAATGCAATATGTGCGCATGCCATCCGTCTACCCATACACGTGAGACAGGAAATATGCCACGTATGGAATACCACTGTACTGTACTGTTCCCAGCTAGTGTCGTCAGAATCTCTCAAATATTCTTTGGTTCGGCTCTTCACAGCGGCTTTCTTGTTAGTACATGGCAATAAGGGTCAGGAGACCGCACACTTCCAAATGCGAAAACGCCGTAAGGACCCGCCAGATAGACGCTTAGGGTGAAGTCAGCTTGAAGCCTGGTAGCAATCCGTCAGTTCAGTTTTGTTATTAGTTGCTAGCGGTCGTGATTATCCACGAACTCTTATCGAGTGCATGCAGCGAAGCTGACGAGGAAGCTAAGGTGCAGAAAACGACATGTTTGTATGTCACTTTTGGAAATAACACTGTTCACAATTTAAAATGATAAAGAGTTCTTTAAAAGAATAGATTTTTGCTTATGGGGTGGTATTCCGTATTATGTACCATATTGTTCCAAGAACATAACATATGTATCTAAAATAAACATATTGTAAAAGGAAAATCTAGATTTTATTTGACATTTCGAAGTTACTGACCAAATTTTACACATTTTGTAGCATACCACAATCATAATTAAAATAAAAGATTTTCACAAGAAATGCTTATTTGTCTATAATACAAGCCTACGCAGGCCCTTTCCATATAGAAATGCAAAGCTGTCCCTGTGCTTAACTAATGAAGCACTACACCATGAAGGTGTATGGGAGAGTGGGTGTATAGATCCACATTTTCTTGACCTCGGCACTATTTGAAGTTGAGTGATCAGCTTCACGCCCCGGCCGCTTTACCCCCGGAGAAAGAGCCCCCGGTGCCCATTGGATAGGAGGTTGGGTGGATCCCAAAGCCGGTCTGAACGATGTGGAGAAGAGAAAAATTCGTGATCCTACCAGGATTCGAAACCCGACCTCTTGGTTTTCCAGCCCGTACTTTTTTTTTAAATTCGCTTAGTGGGGGGTGGAGTCCAACTGGGTCCACTCGGCACGGAGGCCACTGATTGGCTAATTGTAGTCTGTCCGGGTGATTATGATAATGGAGAATTTGGTGGAATAAAGATTGGCAGGGGTAACCGAAATACTCGGAGAAAACCTGCCCCAGCGCCACTTTGCCTACCACAAATCCCACTTGACCAGACCCGGGATTGAACCCGGGCCGCCGCAGTGGGAAACCAGCGACTAACCGCTTGAGCTATGGCGCGGCCTTTTCAATGAAATATGTTGGAATCCACATTACATTTCTTCTCAAAGTTTAACTTTTGTTAATATCTGTAGAAATGTGAGGCCAATTTGACGTGAAGCAAATATCGAAATATCTGAGGAAGAACTTTTACATCAATTACATCAAAATACAGCACTGTTTAAATGCATACAGCGTTGATTTAAACACAATACTTGAGGAAGTGTGAGGGTGCTGACTGCTGCGTAATATGTAGAGTGTAACTCAATAGGAACAGGGTTGTGGATAACGAGATCAACAGGGTTTGTAGGGTAAATCTCAGAGAAAGCAATGTTGTCTGGACTGCAACCCGTTACTCTTGTCATTCCGGTAACCTTTACTTATTTCCAGCATTATTACTAGATAGACTAAATAGAGTCACGCACACGAACCAGATATAAAATCCAGTCAATGCGTTATCAATTTATTTTTTAATTTATGGCTGCCAATAATTCCGTTGTCTGGGTCGAGATGTAGGCATTCGCAGAGAGGCGTGACCCGATAGGGCAGGGCAGTGTGACCTCCAGGTGCTTGGTTCACTGTCGGCATAGAGACCACTTGTTGCTGTTCTCTTGGAACACACATTGACCCCACCCAAGTGATCTCCTCAACTGCCTAATCCACACAAATTTCTAATTCCGCCAAACGATAGGTTATCTGATTCATTCTTATATTATTTTAGGATAATGAAATTGTGGAAGTTACGCATTGTCGAATGCTATCACAGGATGATAACGAATTGCGAGTAGCCTACTTTAGGATTTTGAACGAGCCAGTCGTGACCTATTTCAAACAATGTGTATTATGATGAAGTTCATCCAGCAAGCTTGTGGGGGAGGGCCACTCACTCAAAACCTCATTCACGATAATAGATAACCCGGGGCCTCCAGTGTACCAGACAGGAGTGCTAACCACTTAACTAAACATGGTGGCTTCAAAACAGATGTTAGGGTTCTTCTGTTGCATAAGGTAGAATGAGGAAAACGGAAATAAAGCAGTAGTGGCTTATGGCCATCGTGGAGGCTTCTCAAGATTGAAAAGGTAATGTTTCTACGAGTCTCATATGCTGAGACAACTTCGCATGCAACAGTGACATGAGATAACCTTCACAACAGCTTCACTACATCGAGTGATCGGACGGAGGTATAGAAAGAAATTACGGTACTAAATCACTCAACATAAAAAGAAATTGCGTCTATGCAAATGCCGATTTTTTCTTTGTTTTCTTGGGGTGAGGTGAGACTGATTCACTTGGTACTTCGGCCACTAACTGGCCTATTTTACCACCCCTAGATGAGAGATGATGAGTGTGGAGCAGTCTGCGCGCTGAAAATTTGCGGGGGAAACCGAAGTACTCGGAGGAAACCAGCCCCAGTGCCACTTTGTCCACCATAGTGGACATAGTGCCATCATCAGGTGCCCTAATTACGCTAATCTATTGCATTGCTTGCCATTATATGTCTTTATAAACTGTTCTAGATCTTAGACATTCGGTAGGACTCCTTGGGCTGGTGATCAGCTCGTCGCAAGGCCTCTACCTGTACACAAACACAGAAAAACGCACACACACAAACTAGACATCCATGCCCTGAGTTGGATTCGAACCCACGATTCCGATATCCAAGCGAGCGAAGACAGTGTATGCCTTAGACCGCTCGGCTACCGTGACCGGCATATACCGGTATAGAGGCCTATATTTCAAGAGGAGTTTGCAATCTATCTCGGTTTCTGGAGACTTCGGCTTGAAGCCCGAGAGCTGGGGTCGCTACTTGCAAGCCAGCTATGGCAGATTAACCTTAAGTTTCATTTTTACTAGGAATGTATAAATACTCGTAAGCTGGCTAACATTACTTGTGTCACTGCATGGTCATGTTAGCATCCGATCAACTGACTTCTTAATCATGGAGATATAAATATTTCAATCAGTTTGCAGTCCTACTATCAACCAGCAGAGGAGACCACTGAGTAGAAGTAGGCTGAATTAGACGTTGGATATTGCAGTTTCCTTCCCGATTCTTAGAAGCAGATTGCATGTGCTGCGACTTGCTTTTGATGTGAGTTGCCTTCATTTCAGGCCTATCAGTTTGGCAACTCTGCATAACCAATTCACCCAGGTGCATGCGAACCATCTGTTCAGTGCAAATGGAAAGGAACCTACGTAGACGCTGTGAACCGCCATTACGCAGTGCACCGGTTCACCTGGGTGAGTTGATTATGAGGAGTTACCGAACCAATTATTAAAATCGTTTTTTCGATGGGAACGGTGACAGGTTTTAACATACTCGCCAGTTGCCACTACGAACCAGCACTGCAGACTCCCTATGCGAAAGCGGGTGAGTTGGGTGCACATGTTATCAAACTATTTCGTCATTGTAAACTGCCACTGCGCAGTTCCTAGGCGGATATGGGTGTTGGGTGTGCATTGTTGCCGAACTGATTCGTGGTTGTGAACTATCACTTAACAGTTCCTACGCAGATCTGGGTGAGCTGGCTGTGCAATGTTGCCGAACTGATTCGTCTTTTTGAACTACAACTGCACAATTCCTGCGCGGACCAGGGTGAGCTGACTGTGCACAGTTGCGAAACTGATTTCTCATTGTGAATTGCCACTGCGCACTTCCTGCGTGGCTCTGGGTGAGCTGGCTCTTCACTGTTGCCAAACTGATTTCTCATTGTGAACTGCCACTGCACAATTCTTACGTGGATCTGGGTGAGTTGGCTGTGCAGTGCTGCCGAACTGATTCGCCTGAACAGTTATTCATTGCTAGAGACGTTGACTTCTGTTGCTGGGGCGCTTATCCGTCCACCGCGGCTCTCATCATTACTGTCTCCCTTACAAATAACAAACATTCTACACCTTTCAAGCACACCGTGAAGCGACGTCACAGTTTTGTCACATACGTCAACGAGTTGGCGATGAATTTCAGCTGCGGGCACTTTGTTTGCCCACAGAAATCGGACCACTGCACGAGTTCAACGTTAGACTAGTTTTATAACCTAGCAGCCATTTTAAACTGCCTCTGCACAGTGACTTAGCGCGCCCTCCGCTTCCTGCTATGCAATCACAGGACCTTGTAACCTTAGTTCCCCCATCAACCCTCGTACATGCATTAACCCCTGTCATTTAAAAGGTTAATTCATAAACTGGTTCTTGTGTCTTACCGTATGAATTGAAGCATTTCAAGGGAAATGATTTCTCATAGCACTTCGTTTAATATATTTGGAAGCGCAGTCGAGGCATAGTGCCAGATCGTTTGATGTGGAGTTGGGTGGACGCGTCTGCGTTTACATTACCGGTATGTATATATTGGAAAATGACTCGCCTCCCTCCTCGCGCACGCAGTTGGTCAGTTGTGTTTGTCAGTGTCCTCTTTCCGTAAGGACACGTGCCTCGAAGCGTTCTGCCATTCCTCATTCGCTGCTGATAACGGCACGACAACTTATGACACTGTCACAAAAACCTCGTTAAAAACAACGGGCGCTATCACAGGAACATTCTGCATATACACTGTGTTACTCGTTATCTGCTTGGTATATTTAAGTGCTCCTACTTGCCGAAGTCTTCCACTACAGTGACCATATGTCGCAACATGAAGGTCGCTTCATACAATGTTTTACCAGAGTGCCTAATCTTCAGATGTAACGTAACTTAAGTATTCATTCGTAGGCCGAGTTTCAGACAATAAAACAGATTTTTATTGATAGTACGCAATGATTTAATACCTCTAACTATTAAAGCAATCATCTACTCGCAACACACGCACACACAATTTAGTACTAATATTTCACTTCTTTATTGTTTGGACTATACTCATTCTTTTCTCGACAGTAGCATAATTAATTGGTCAACTGTCGTCCACTTTCTTATGCTATATACACGTAATAATATGGGGCTGTAACTGTAGATTTATACCTTCATTTCCCCAGCATAAGGGAAACTTTACTTTCTAATAATGAATGAAATTGAATGGTTATTTACGTGCAAACTTAACAGCACAGAAGCCAATTATAAAGCTAGCACGAGTACATAGAAATAGGAAAAAATAATTAAAAAACAAAATACAAAATATGACAATAAATTAATAGTAATTCAAAGAGAAATTAAATTTAGCGTTAACAGGCGAGAAAAAAAGTAATTACATCTCCAATAATAATAATAATAATAATAATAATAATAATAATAATAATGCTCTTAAATAAATGATGCTCGGGCGTCAATTTAAACAGGAATGTGGAATGTAAATTTGAGAAACTGGAAAAGGACAGGCAGATAAATTTTAATTAATTTATTGTTAATTACAAAAGGCATCTAAATTTTCCCCCGTACTTAGGTAAAATGGCATTAGGACATGCAACAGATAAGAAGGTATAACTCCACGCATTCATATCTCAGTATTAATGAGAGGGCGGGGACCTCCAGCAACTTCACCCTGAGGATAGCAACCCCCAGCACTCGTTGGAGAGAAGTATAGTCGGAAACCAGAGCAGGATACTGAACAGAAGAGCAGAACATCGACCGCCCGGGCCGTAACCAGTTATTTTACTTAACTGAGCTACCCCATCTTATTAGTCATTACATATACTTTAAAAATATGTTGAATTAGACAAGATTCTTTTTGGGAAGAACAGAAGCAAATCATAACGTCATTAGATTAATACAGAATTACTGGGTTTTCGGACTTCTTCCATTGTCCGGAATTCTAGATAATAGAGAACACTCTAGGTAATAGAGGACACAACGTTTCGGAAACTGGATCTGTCTCCGTCTTCAGGTGAGTAAGGAAGACACCTACTCAGTTGGGTCCCTTAGAAAGAGCTATCTCAATCACTGGACGTCGTGTCCTCTATTACCTAGAATTCCGGACGATGGAAAAAGTCCAAAAACCCAGTAATTCTGTGTGTTATCCACCATCGTCAGAACCCTTTAGAATGTATTAGAATAATAGCCGACAGAATGAATTTTCTCCTGTTCGCAAGCCTCTCCATAGGCAACGTCTGTCCGTAGGAGGCGTACCCGGAACTCTCGAGCTCAGAGTGTTATGTTATGTTGTGTGTGTGTGCCAGTTCTTGCAACTAATCAGCAGTTACTGCTCCAACTGATTCAAGCACTTAAATCCTACCTCTGTACACACGTTTCATTCGTAAACTGCTAATTTTTATACTTCAAGAATCAGACTTCACCTGAAATTCTGCCACGCGGATGGCAGAATTTCGTCATTAGTGGCTAGGCAGTCGCTCGGAACAGAGCATAAACAGTCCAGGTTAGACTCCGCGTTCCTGTCCATGCTGAACTGAGTGCTGAAGCCAACTAGCAGACATCCAGTATTCCACAAATGGACTCTTTTATGACAAGATAGAATGCGGCAGGTATATTTTCGGGTATAAATCATTCAGACTAATAACACGTTATCTCAAATGATGCAAGATATCTTCATTCTAGGTCTACCGCTTATTTTTCACTTCGACAAACAGGTCCTATATAATTTACACAACTCTTAACTACGTATTTCCGATAGGCATATATAATCAGGTGAAATTGATGACGCAGCTGCTACAGCGTCCAAATGAACGCTGTAACATGTAGGCCCAATTTCTGAACCCAGATTCTGTCAGAACTGTTCAGCACACTCCTGAGTTTCACCCAAGTGTTCCTACATTAAACTAAAGACCTCACAATTTACGAAATTTGTGGTAAAATATTTCTCAATTGTAATTATTTTTCGGAAATCTAATGCGTGGATATAATCATCATATTTACTTCCATGTCTTCAGGATTTCGGACAAAAATGTTTTATATACATTCTCATCTCTTCTATGAACACAACATGTCGGAACCCATCTCTCTCCCCTTGACTTCTCCGAGTATTATTAAATGATTAGTGAGGTGCACAAAATATGAAACTTCTCACCGTCTATGATAATCTTTTTCATTTCTCTGCTAACCTCGTCTGTCGTAGTTCACACGTCCTCCTCAGGACCCGGGTCTGAAACAACCTCATACCGTAGGGGGAAAGACATACAGCCGGCACATTACAGCTTTGTATGTTATAATAATATGTTTAATACTGGAGAGGCTCTGAGCTGAATTGCCACATATATATGTATGCCGGTCACGGTAGCCGAGCGGTCTAAGGCATGCACTGTTTTCGCTCGCTCGAAAGCCGGGATCGTGGGTTCGAATCTCACTCAGGGCATGGATGTTTGTGTGCGTTTTTCTGTGTTTGTGTACAGGTAGAGGCCTTGCGACGAGCTGATCACTCGCCCAAGGACTCCTACCGTATGTGTAAGATCTAGAAAAACCGAAGTGAACGGAGTTCATGGAGGTAGGCCTAGGCCCACTGGGGCTGTAGTGCCAAGGAGAATATATGTCTGTATATGTATGGATTTACAGTATATAGGCTAATATATTTCGGATCTGAAAAAGATTACGTTAAATGAAAGATAACTGCCTAGCTACATTGAGTAAAAAAGGTAAAGTTGTACCTGAGCTTAATTAATTAAGCACACGCCATGAAGGTGTATCGGGGAGTGGATGTATCAGTCCACATTTTCTTGACCTAGGCACTAGTTGGAGGTGAGTGGTTGGGCTTCACGCTCCAGCCACTGTACCCCTGGGGGAAGAGTCCCCAGTACCCATTGGATAGGAGTCTGGTTGGGCCCCAGAACCGGTCTGGACGAAGTGGAGAAAATTCTTAACTCTACCGGGACTCGAACTCCGACCCCTCGGTCGTCCAGCCCCTAGCTCACTGCTATACCGACTGCGCTAGCTAAATTGGGTTTTTGCATTATCTTGCACTGCGTAAAAATTGGCATCGAGATTTCGAGTCTCGTTCGAGGCAGTTATGTCTGCAATCTCCTGTGTTGTATCGCTTGAGTCTATAACGTGTAAGTATTCACAGAATCAGAATTCATTACGAATCGGAAGAGGATATTCTTGGTCCGCAAAGAACGAAGAAATAACAAAGTCATGGTCTCACTGAACTATATTTCATTCGATATACACATGAAATACAATCTTGTAAATACAACACTTCGCGGATTATCAATTAAACGCCATTTAGTCATAAACTGCTACGCCATGTCATGATACTTCATTTAAGAGCAAGATGTGAGAGTCTAGAAGGTTTGATCCTTTTTAAATAAATTAAAATGATGTAAGACACGTTTCTTCTTATATTTGTTGTTGTTGTTATGTGTTGTCGTTGGATGTTTTATGATTCTGGATGCTGTGGTGCTGAGTGTGCGTGAACTGTATGCAGCAAAAGTTTAACTAATGCAACAGGTTCCTTAAATACAATATCACTAACTGTATTTCAGCAGAACTGGCGAACAGGTAGGACGACACTACATTAGAAATCGGCAATAATTTTTTGATATGTTTCTGCGTTTTCTCCGTTTGGTTTCAGGAATTCCATAACCAGTAGGCTTAAAGTAATGTAATATACTTTACACTTCTCCTAACCGTTACTAAGGTGGAACAAGGCCTATAGAGTGAGGTCTGGATCCAAATGCACAGACCGAACCGGTCACCGGTACTCGGCCACAGCCAGTAGCAATAAAGAGAACTATAGCGTGTATGTCTCGAGAAGTGAGTGTGCAGCCTGTGACTGGCTCTGGTTTGTGACAGAAATCCCCGGAGCAGTAACTTCTTGCCTCTTTAGTTCTTATCTACAGTACTTAAGGGAGGTAAGAAATTGACACGACACCTCAATGACCGAGAAAAATCGACTATTTACACAAATTTGTTACGCCATTTTTACTTATTCCCTCCTTTCTACATAACTCTTTTCTTTTTGTTTCGTTTCCTTCCTTTACTCGTTTCTTTTCGCATTTTCTTTCTTATTTCCTTTATTTCTCTCTTTCTTTTACCTTAACATATATTTTGGGACCAATCTTGCCTCATGTTCAGGGGAAAACGGGGCTCTTTCATTAGGATAAAGGGACGGAAGCGTGGAAGAAACCAATCTCTTTCAACTCATGTCAAAGCTACGAATTCGTGGAGCTACACCTCCACACCAACGTACGAGTTCATCGAGTGGTGCCTAATGACAGAGACAGAAATTCAATTAACTTAGATCCTACTTGTAAAGCACAATAGACCACTGTAGGTCGCGGTGGAAGGGCCGGGAAGGGCCGAGAAGGCCCACCCCTTATACATTCATTCATTCTTATGTCTGAACTTCATACTAAAATCAGATATTGACTGAAACATTATGACGTCATGGCGATTGCCTGCGCCTCTAAACGCACCTTAGGTAAAGGCGTGACTGACTACTCGAGAGGGACTGCAAACAGACTGGCATCTTGAGTGCCACGTGCGCAATCTGTATTGGGTGAGAAGAAGAGAGGACATTAACTGGAAGTGGCAAGACATGAAAGAATGGAAAGAGGATATAAAGGAAAGGAAGAAGGAAGAAAGGAACAGAGGGACTGAGGAAGAAAGGAAGAAAAAGAATAAGTGAGGACAAGAGGAAATGATTGTAAGCGGGAAAAAGAAAGAAAAAAGGATAAGAACAAGAGAAAATAGTGGTTAAGGCAGAAGAAATAAAAGGTAAATTTGCCCCTGTGCTTAAATAATTAAGCACTACACCATTAAGACGTATGGAGGAGTGGATATGCAGATCCACATTTTCTTGACCTCGTCACCAGTTGGAAGTGACCTGAGTAGGTAAGAGAAAGAAAGAAAGAAAGAAGAGCAAACAATATCAGAAGTGCAGTTTTACAATTCCATATTAACAATTAATTTGCACGCTTCTTTTACTGATTACCTGGGTTTCCGATTAACATGGGAATTTCATTTCCATCCACTCCGGGTAGTTGGGAGTTCAGAGAATTTTAATCTCAGTTACTTCAAATAGTATCTGCATGGCGTTAGTGTGAAACAGTCACTAAACCTATTGATTTTAAAACTTTATACGAAGATAAAATTTTCTGAAACATTAAACTTTTATTGCGGTGGAAATGTTTAACTGCCGGTCACGGTAGCCGAGCGGTCTAAGGCATGTACTGTCTTCGCTCGCTTGGAAACCGGGATCTTGGGTTCGAATCTCACTCAGGGCATGGATGTTTAGTTTGTGTGTGTGCGTTTTTCTGTGTTTGTGTACAGGTAGAGGCCTTGCGACGAGCTGATCACCCGCCCAAGGAGTCCTACCGAATGTGTAAGATCTAGAAAAAACCGAAGTGAACGGAGAAGTTCATGGAGGTAGGCCTAGGCCCACTGGGGCTGTAGTGCCAAGGAAGAAAAATGTTTAATTACATAACTACCATGCTAATTAAGTACTGAGTACTTTGAATAGGGATGAAACTTCTGGTTGTCCATTAAGCACTCACACATCTACTGGGTCCCCTGCGCATGCCCTGTGTTCCTCTGGCTCTTAAGAGCCTCCACCTTAGCCACAACGGAAACCCTGCACATTGTGTGCCTCTTAGTTTCCATCGGCTCTTCTTATGTGAGTCACAGATCACAGATTCATGCCCAGCCAAGTTGGGCATTTGTACAATATATTTTTCTTTAGGGCTGCTGGCAGCGGGTATCAATATCTCGACATTTTAGAGCTGCTAAACTTCTGATAGTACTATGATTTGCACCAAAACCATAATAATGAGTCTTCCAGAATCCATGTCAAGGGCAGCGTGTTCGCAATCCAGTAACCGACAAGCTCTTAAGAAGTTGTTTAACATAAGTCGCTCCTAGCACCAAGAACACTAAGATGAGTTTGGCTGATTTTCATATAGATCTCGTCATGTTGAACGCCTCTGTGGTCTAGTGGTCAGATTTCCTGTCTACAGATCTTGAGATCCCGGGTTCGATTCCCGGCGCTACCAGATTTTCTGAGAAATATTGGGTCTGGAACAGGGTCCACTCTGACTCGTGAGGATAACTAAGGAGCTATTTCTAGAAAACCGAGATTAATGATTGTGGGGATTCGTTGCACTGACCACGTGACACCCTCTATTGGCAAAAGTTGGCACTAACTTCGCCGAAAAGCGGAGGTCGCTCGGGCGGTATAGTTCGGTTGCAGACTACAGGCCAAGGAGTTTGTTTTTTGTTTTTTTCTCGTCGTATTACTTGATGGAGAAGCCCAGGAAGCCTGAAATGCAAGCGAATAATGCTGTACAAGAAAGTCCCCATTAAATTATGGATTTCATACGCCGATCTTAAGAATCCCAGGAACACAAATTTTGAGGAAGGAATTATATTTCTGAATCTCTACTGAACTAACCCTCAAATGTGTTGTTCGTCTTCTATAGGCTTCAAATCCCCAGATACCCTCGGACACTCCATGTACATGGTCGTTACAGCTCTCACGGATAGCGAAATATTGGTTTAACCATGAAACCAAAGAATCTAACGATTAACATTTCTTCCTCTTGTGCTCTTCTCTTGTCTCCTGTCCACATATATGCACGTTTCATTGTCAGAGTTTAGAATTGATTTAAACGGCAGAGATTATAATTTCAAGTAAGTATTCCTGAAGAGCATTTTCCTTATGTGGTAACAAAGGTTTCCATTAATGCTAGCAACGTACACCTTCTATTTTCCAAATTCTTTCACCATCTGGGTGATTGTTAGATATCCTAAATATTTAAATGCACTTAGCGGTACTTGTTCTATTGGTTTGTTGTCTTGCATAGTTTTACATTCTATTAAAATCTTGTCTTAATATTCATATATATATATGGAAAGTTGGGTTAATATATTAATGTGTATATCACGTTACGGGAAATATCTTTCCAGTTGGTGAATCCTGAGAGGGAGAAAAATAAAGCAAATTAGGCTTCCAATTAAAGTTCAAGCAGTCTGATACGACAGGAAAACTAAATACGCAAATTACTGTTGCCCCTTGCAATAAATGTTCATGCTATGAAGATTAAACTCTAAGTCCTGTACCTCGGTATGTAGAACGGGACAAATTAGGCCCTAAAAGTGCTCACAGTTACGCGCATTCACGTTCTTGCACGCTCGCTCACACATTCCTTCTCTCTCTTTCTCTCATTTACTAACCTACTCGTCATCTTTTTTTCTTCCTTAGCACTACAGCCCCAGTGGGCCTAGGCCTACCTCCATGAACTTCTCCGTTCACTTCGGTTTTTCTAGATCTTACACATTCGGTGGGACTCCTTGGGCGGGTGATCAGCTCGTCCCAAGGCCTCTACCTGTACACAAACACAGAAAAACGCACATACACAAACTAAACATCCATGTCCTGAGTGGGATTCGAACCCACGATCCCGGTTTCCAAGCGAGCGAAGACAGTACATGCCTTAGACCGCTCAGCTACCGTGACCGGCTCTCGTCATCTTACCCTCATTAACTCTCACTCACTTGCTCACGCACTAAGTCATTAGCATACATTCACTGTTCCACCATTCGATAATTCGACGAGGGACAGAATCCAGGAACTCAGTAATACCGAGTGTCACATCATCATCATCATCGTAACTTCAGAACTGAATACGTTCACTGTTTACTTCGTACTAAAATCAGTGTAAATCCAAGTTCGCCCACAGAACCAGGGGTCCATAGTTCCGCGCACAAACTCTCACGCCAATTTACGGGTTACAGCAAGTGACTTCAGGACGGGAGGATGTGGTTTGAGTCCTGAATGAGAATTGTCTCGTGTTCTCACATTCCCTGTCGTCAGTGCCGGTGCAGTGTTTCTGCACCAGTTATTTCAACCAGCACGCACTGTGTAAACCCTTCTTCTCAATCGATGCAGTTGATAAAACGCGGTTAAATAACATTTGGGAAGAAGGGAACCAATGATATCCACCGGGAGAACAGCACATTCACAAAACCTGAAGCCTGAAGAAGATAACGAACAAAAAAGAAGTTAAGCTAATGAGGAAAGGAATGACTTCCTCAGTGGGCACTGCTGAAACTGGAACAGTAACGTGATTTGACCTACTGCCTTCTGGGAAGATACGCAGAGTAGTATAGTACACTGTTACCGATGTTTCGGAGGAATGTACTGTCTCCATCATCAGGATATAAGAGTATCTGACATTTCCGCGCTGAACGTATTGTCTCCATTAATAGTTTACAAAGTAGCGTAGTTGGTTGAGGCACTAGGCTACAAGCCGGAAGGTCGCGGGTTCAAGTCCTGATGAGGTCATTGGATTATTTCAATTGATCTAATCTTTCCAGCCGTATTATGGCCCTGGGGTCGACTCAGCCTCTGACAGAAATAAGTACCAGGAATTAATTAAATAATTTTCCTTGGGAGTAAAGCGCAGCCGGCGCGTAATGCTGACACCCTTACCGCCATCTTTGAGCCGATTGTTTAGATAATGTGGGATCCTCAATGTCTCACAACCCTATGGACTTTCACGGCCTGTTACAGGGATAGCCTTACTTTTTAATAGTTTACAAAGTGAGTCACTCATAAGAGTGAGTCACTATTATGCCCTTAAGGAAGCAATACGTTTCCCATGAAACGTTAAGTCACGGCCTACCAGAAGGCAGATAACATTTTTCATAGTCCCCGCCTCTAGAATCTCAGATATATCAAACGGACTGTAATACTCTGCTGCCGCATCCAGATTTTTACATTTTCCGTAGGTGAGTTTATTCCTACTTGCTGAGTGATTGTACACCGTGTATGCTACCATATTGACACACCTGCAAACACAATAATGTAATCGTAAAATCAAATTATCCAACGACTGTAATCTACACTTGTATCTAGTTAAAATATGACTGAGTTCAGAAAGTGAAACCACGTGTCCGGCTCTCGGTAGCGTTACGTAATTTACAGGTCGCGCTCTCGAAGTCAAAAGAAATGTTGTTACGGCATTATCGCAATGTAATTACACAGGTCTATATAATTTCGCCTCATACATGATTGACGGCTCACCGCTCTGTCATTTCACTCTCTGTCTGCCTCAAGATAAAGTACAGTGGCGGCTCCTGTGAACACCGTAATGAACCTTCGAGTACCATAAAATAAGGGTAATTTCTTGATTAGTTGAGCGAATATTGTCTTCTCCATACAGGAAGGTGGAGTCAATAAGGAAGAGGCAAAGTATCTCAACTACATTGTTCAGTATCTCTTCGAGCAACTGACCGTAGCCCAGCCTGCCAAAAGATCGACGTTATTGCGAAGCCCGAAATTCCGTCGTCATGTTCACTGGGCACCATTTGTTTCTCTGGCGCTACAGCCCCAATTTGGGCCTTGGCCTACCTCCATGACACTCTCCGTTTCACTTTGGTTTAGTAGATCTTACACATTCGGAAGGACCCCTTGGGCGGGTGATCAGCTCGTCGCAAGGCCTCTACATGTACAAAAACACAGAAAAACGCACAAACGCGCACAAACACTGAACATGCATGCCCTGAATGGGATTCGAGCCCACCATCCCAGCTTCCGAGCGAGTGAAAACAGTGCATGCCTTAGACCGCTCGGCTACCGTGACCGGCCTGGGCACCATTTAGAATCAGAAAATCTTAGTTGTTCACAAAATGTTTCTCCAAAATCCGTTTTAATATAATATTTCCTTTGGAACGAAAATAATTTTAAATTTTAACCTGCCAGTGATATAACTTCCCTTGCCCCACACTTCTACTGTCTTTGTAAAAATCCAGACACGGAGAATTTAAGTCTATTTTTGCTACAGCGTGTCATTCAATTAACTTACCGTTTGTCTGACCTGTTCCTGATTCTGATATATCAATCAATCACGCACATTCTGTAATGGCATACTTTTAGAATTCTGAGATTTGAGGGGCCCACGTCGGTGGCTATGTAGATTACTGTCTTCTGGGATCTGGCGCTAGGAAGACCTAGACGTAGGTGGGAGGATAATATTAAGACGGATCTGAGAGAGACAGGAATTAGTACTATGGAATACATTGATCTGGCTCAGGATAGGGAACGGTGGAGGGCTCTTGTGAACACGTTAATGAACCTCCGGGTTCCGTAAAATATTTGGAAATTCTTGAGAGACTGAACAACTACTCAGCTCCATGGAGTTACCTAGTGGTTCTTAACAAATATTCAACATGAGCTTATATAATGTGAATAGGGGAAGCTCAAACGAAACTTCAATGTCTCCTCCTCGGAGGGGGGGAGGGCGGGGGTTACGACGCTTTCAGCATTGCATTCAGTGTCGAATGGCAGGACGGAAGGTAGCACTTGAGGCCTAAATGAGGCACCATCCCCAAATCTGTCTGGAAGACAAAGAAGACTGGGAAGGGTATAATTCTTAATGCAGTATACAGATTTACCAATGCCATTGTTCGATGCTCCTAAGACCTGCTTAATAATAAGAATATTGTAATGGAAATTAATTAAAGTCTCCCAAACAGAACTTAAAAAATTCCATGGGTGTATGGAACTTGTGGAAAAATCCATTTATGGCCTTATGCAAAATAAAAAAGGTAGGAGGTAAAGCTATCCCTGTAACAGTTCACGGAGGCCCATAAGGTTGTGAGACGTCGAGGGTCCCACTTTTTCTAGAAAACCGGCTTGCAGTTGGCGGTGAAGCTGTCAGTCTTATGCGCCGGCCTCCCTTTACGCCCCAGGAAGATTCCTGGTATTCATTTCTGTTAGAGGTTGAGTCAACCCAAAGGCCATAGTGCGGTTGGAAGGAATAGGTCAATTTAAAAATCCAGCTATCACATCGGGAATGGAAACCCCGACCTTCCGGCTTGTAGCATAGTGTCTCGACCAATTACGCTACCCTGTGCCCCTACCCTATGCAATATATGCTTATGGTTTATGGGGCACATGGGAAAGTCCCTTTGTGACCTCATGTAAATTATATTTCATTATGGGTCAATATGGCAGAAAATCGGAAATGCCGGATAACTTTCCGAGAAAATATCTCATGCATAATTGTACAATTGTAATACAATCTGCCTAGTCGTTTCGGTGCTGTTACTAGATCACAGACAGTTTGGGAAGTATGCAGACAGACAGAGAAGAAGAAGGCAGATAGATGGACAATCATGATTTCCACATACGGCTTCTACTTTAGAAACGTCTAAACACAGCCGATAGGTTCACGTGACCTCCAAAACTGTGTTACGAAAGCTGCTCAAACATTTAGAAAGAATATTCCTAAAATACAGTCTGAAGCGGCTCTGTCCGTACTAATATTAAGGTGGCTGATGGACGCAATGATATTAAACTGTATAACATCTACAGAGTGTGAAACACATGTCACGAACTTGCAAATCATCAGTGTTTAATGAAAAGCCACAATTCGCATTGTACATTTATGTACATAAAATTAATTTCTTCTCCAACTGTCGGGATAGTTCAGTCGGTATAGCGACTGACTGTTCCTGGACGGCCAAGGGGTTCCAGTTCGAGTCCTGGTAGGGGAATTTTCTCCTCTCCACTTCTTCCAGACCGGTTCTGGGGCCCGCTCAGCCTCCTATCCAACGGGTACAATAGTGTAAATTAGTGCCGAGATCAAGAATACGTGGATCTATACATACACCCCCTCATATGTTTTCAATAGCGCGATATTTAATCTGTAAAGCACAGCGACAAATGTACGTACTTTCTTTCCTCCTTTTTATTCTCCTGAGGGTTGTGTATTATGCAAGCCGTTTTACTCGGGAGCACTAACCTGTATCTACTCCTGAAGCGTAGTAAGATCAGGTAGACACAGGCTACATCAGGGATATTCAGTACAAATCTGCTTTTCAATACATTCCTGGAACAAAACCTTATCAAAAATCGTGGCTTCACCTGACGACTTGCGACACCCCTGTTAGTAAGTAGCTAGCCAACTATCTAGCTAAGCACAATACAGATAAGTAAATAACTACATACATAAGTACTTAATTTGATAACAAACTGTCTGGATGTATTTCGAAATTGGATATAGTGAAGGGAAACTTAACAGGCATATCCAGTCAGTCAGTTTGATTTGTTTCATTCTGGTCCGTCACACTAACAATTACAAAGACAAAAATAACACCGTCCAATGTGACTATTTAAGTTTTCAAGTAACAAAACTTAAATAATCACACTGGAGGGTGTTATTTTTGTCTTTGTAATCAGTCAGTATTTGTATGATGTGTGTTGTGTTAATTTTTTCTGACGGTTAACGTCGGAGTATTTCAATATGTTTTTCTGTATATCAGCCTATTTCCTTCTAATATTTTTTATTGCTTTACGTCACGACGTCATCACTATTTCGGGTATATAGTGTTGAATAGTAGATCGGCCGCTGAATGATGTTGAAGAAGGTCTAGAAGTACGAGGATGTGACCTCATTCAAGTACCATCCCAGTATTTGTCTTTATGGATTGGGTAAAACCACAAAAAACCTCAGAATAGCTGGTGTCTAGACCGAGATTCGAACCGAGCGCGTCTCGAATAAAAGTCTAGAACGTTAATGCCACGGCAACCCTCTCGGTGTTGCTAAAGCTAACAGTCAGATCTTGTAACAAGGCATACTTTGAAGAAAGCAGTCTTCTTGGATTTGGCACCGTGTATATGTGGTGTTAACCGACGTTTCGGAGGAACGTATCACCTCCATCTTCAGGGTAGAAGAAAAAATATATAANACCGCCGTGAAAGCCTCAAATCTTACAAGGCATACTTTCTCCTAGCCATACTACTCTGTCGCTTGGTTGGAAAACGGGGTGGCTGAAAGGCTCAAGGTATTGTATGCTATTTAACAATGCTGTATGTAGTGCAGACTACAGAGGGTCAAATTATGTGACGATTACTGAATAATGAATGGGAAAGGACATGCAAGGAAGCGGTCCTGTGTTATTTTAAGTAGTATTTCGGAATTTATCTAGAGGGATTGGGAAAACCCATTTCATTCCGGGCTGAACATTGAACCTATAACGTCCCAAATACAAAGCAAGAGCCACAACGTTGGGAAGTGTTCACTTTCCCAACTAATTGATTGCACTGTATATACGTAACTTTTGCAGCACTATAAAACTTCTAAGTGTTGTCACTTAGCGGCCTCCGTAGTCTAGAGGTAACGTTCCCACCTCATGACTCGTGATACGCGGGTTCAAACCCGGCGGAGGTCGTGGAATTTTTAAGGGCGGAAAAATTCAGGGAACAAGTCCTCCGGGAGGGACTTTAAGCCGTGGGGCCCGTGTCGTAGCTTTACGGCACGTAGAAGAACCTCATACCTCCAAAGGAGGCCACTGAGCCAAATTCAAGGACATTTCCCGCCCAACAGTAGTCTCTAAGGCCTCTGATAGATGGGGGAGCATTATAGACACCGCTAAGCAAGTGGCCGAACTCGCTTGCTCGGCGGGACTGATGGTACGCACCATTTATCGGTAGGGTAAAGAGACTGGTAGAATATTATAGAGGGAAGCACAATAGATCAAAACTGGTCGCGGTGCATGGGGAAACCCACCCTCTCCAATAACTAACTAACTAACTAACTAAGTGTTGTCACTTCAGCCAGCTGTTAACCTATTTTATTTACATGTTCAATATTTTCCGAAGGATGTACTTCTTGTTTGTTTTCTTGCAGATAGCATCGTTTATATTATTCTAGTATATATTTTTGTTCTTTCGTGATGTTCGTGTACGTCCATTTTTATTTTTACGCCGATTATTTAAATTTATTTATTTACATACGGGATTCCATTTCTTGAATTACTTTCTTAAAAAGGCAAGTTATTAAAATTTCTTGTACTTATTACATTATCCTGGCTTGCTGTCATTACGTCCTTTGTTATGTTCGGTAATTTCCCATGTTCTAACCAAATATTTGGCATTTTCCTTCCGACCTTACACCACATATATTGAGATAATTCCATGTACATTTATTCTTTGACAATTTTGAAATTTTGTGGTTAATTTTTAGGCCTAATGCATCAATTTCTGATAACTATTTAAGTTAAAAGTTGACTAGAGTACCAGACAGTTAAGGTACAAATTAGTTTAATTTCTTAATGTAATTTCACCAGGACGTTATATCGCTACAATTATTCTGTCGTTTAAGCAAATACCTCTCGTACTGCCTGGGGCAAGGCGTCGAAATGCTATACTGACAATTCTCACGGCCTGTTGATGCAATTCTTTCCTACGTGTCAATATTAGTGGCAGTCATTTTATTCTAGTTAGTGATAGGTCTCGTTAATTCCCATGATTCAACAACATTACTGAATCGGTACACTGTACGTGCAAAAACATTAATCGATATTTCAAGAGACGCTCCTCATTCCATTTGCAATTCATGTAACAGAATTTATACCTTAACACTGAATTGAGAACGTGACCTTTTATTTCTCTTGTCAGGTTGTATTAAAATCGTACTGACATCTGTTGAATTATTTTCCAGTAGCTGTACAATGCAGTACAGGAGGAGCATAAAGGGAATATTTTGGGGGCAAGGCAATCACCTCTTGGATTGCAGAAGAAAGAAACAAACAAACAAAGGAAGGGAGGGAGGAGGAAAAATATATAAAGAGAGGGTAGAAGTGTAGAAATTAAGTACGAAATTAAGCACGAACGAAAAAAGAAATAGTTAGAAAAGAAGGGAAGGAATCAACGAAGGAAAATATTTGACTGGTGCATTTTTTTATTGCTAGTGGGGTGGGACTAAGTCCCTTGTACTGCGGCCACTTCTGGCCTATTGTACCAGCCCCAGATGATAGGTGAGGGTGACTGTGGAGCAATTGGTGGAATGATGATTGGCAGGGGAAACCGAAGTACTCGGAGAAAACATGCCCCAGCGCCACTTTGTCCACCACAAATCCCACTTGACCAGACCCGGGATCGAACCCGGGCCGCTGCGGTGGGAAGCCAGGGACTAACCGCTTGAGCTAAGGCGCGGCCCATCTGGTGCATGCGCCATTTAATGATTTTCCAATGATAAAATGAGATAGACGTATGTTCTACATCGTGACCAAAGAGAAATGACACAATTACAGGTATTACACCGAGCTCTATTGAGTAATTTTCAAAACCTACGGAGAAAATGTCTGAACACTTTCTACTCTCACAAAGTACGTGAAACATTCAGTAAAACCTTCAAAACTATGTGGTGAAACATGGGCCATACTGACGCACATATTAACAGGGAAACAATTTATTTTCTCGTAACTTTAATGCCAGCGAAGACGTGGGAACAATGAGCTGTCACTACAATGAGTAACCACGATGCAAAACTGTTTATAAGAAACCTACCAATATTCAAACTCAAATTATCTGTAAGATTTTGCAAACACGTTATGAACCTGATGATATTCGTACACCTAGTAAATAAAAGATTTATGTTACGCGAATGCAGAGAGGAAATCAAAGAGTTCGATCGTTCCACGGTCCAATCAACCTAAAATCTTCTATCTTTCCAAGATTAATCCAATGCAACTGCATTCTCAATATTAAATCAACTAATTATGTATCACTGTTCCAAAAATAAAATACGAAAACTGTAATATTACTTTATCTATTTTCTATTTCTATATTACAGGATCACAAGCAATTGGTCAAGAATGTTATATTAGAAGAAAAATAAATGAAATACGCGAAAACACTTCGTCTCCTACATGTAGGGAATATAGGTTACAAATTAATAAAAATCATGCGCATATAACTTCTTGAATAAAATGTCAGCTTAATACTACCTATGGAATAAACAGCCTTACCGTGTGAGCGGCAGTTTCGGAGATCCAGTTACCTCGAATTTACACCTACCTGAAACAGAAAATAAGAAATTAATTTTGGGCGTTTAGTCGCGTAACTTGCAGGAATAGGGTGAATACGGAATGATAAAGTTCAGGTCAAGTTTAACTTGGCCAGGAAGTCAAACGAAGTTTCAACTTTGATAATCAGTATGACAAGATGTTCACTCATTCCCTTATGAGTCGTTTTGTGATCTATGAGACCTGGGATCGTGGATAATACTAATGGGATTTGTAACGTACAAAGCGTACTGAGACATGTTTTTCCTTCTCCCTTGTCCAACCATTATTCCACAAAGTTAAAGCAGTCCTCCTACCTAACCATCATATATATATATATATTATTTATTATACTGCAATTGGGTTTTAGCCCGGTGGCAGTAGTACACAATAGGACACAACAGACAAGTAACACACATTACACTAAGTGACAACACGTTCAAACAAAACACAATACACAAAACACAACAATAATGACATCTTACCACAGTGAACACAAACCAAATACGATTAACAACTACAATAATTACAGAGAAATACAAACAACTGCAACAAATACGACAACAACAACGACATCTTCATGCTATGAAGATGTATGGAGGAGGTAAGCTCTCATTCACTTCTAGGTCTTCCAAGTGGTCTCCTTTTTCAGGGTTTTCACTGAAAATTCTGCATGTGACATTTCATAGTATGCTAGATTTTAGCGGTGAGGAACTGTTAACATCCTACCGAACACCTAAGCCACAGGGCACGGTGTTATACATAATAACTGATAACTGCGCATTTTTAACGACTATAACACATTGCTCTAAGCAGATCTTATATCGAGACGGCATATGTTTGTGTTCTGAGTGATGTCAGCATTATAACTATGGTCATACGGTGAATAGAACGCAGGAATGATCAGACACACTACACAGTGAACTGCAGATAAGGACAGTAAGACAGAGGAACGCTGAAGTGATGAGGCAGTTGCAGCAATGGTGGCCAGGTATGATATTGTCACTCAGCATATAAAAGGACAGGAAAGCACTGATGTTACTTGACACGAAGCTGCTATGAAGTCACTCAAACTGGATTATCAATGTACAGCTCAGACACACGATGAATATCTCGAACGGGTATGGTGAATATCCGAGTAGATAGAAATATCTGGCCCTTAATACTATCCGATATATCAACGGTTATTCCATATTTGAACAGGCCTGAAGTATTGGAACTGCAATAACTCGTTGCTTTAGGGAGGCACCTGGTTCGAATCACGTTTAGGGACCGGATTTTTCCCGAGTTTCTGTTTGTTTCTTAGTTTAACGACGATTTCTGAAGGGCAAAAATCTGTGGAATGAGACGTATTTTATGTGGATGATTAACGTGAAATGAAGCGTGTGTAGTGCACTATTTTAGATACTATCCCGTCATTTTCAATAAACAAATGACAACGTTAGAAGAAAGGGGAAAATAGACTAAAATTCTGGTAAAATTACAAATGCAGAAATGTCGTATTGAAGAAAACAAAATAAAAAAGCGGACTGTGAACAGCTTTCGAAAGGAATTCTAATGCTTTGTAGGTCACTTCACCGCAGATTGGCGCGGTAATATTATAAATCACACTGCTGAATACAGAAACTATCAAACTACTCAAAATCGAGTTATTTACCCAAATCATTGAAAAAACCTTCCCTTAAAAGTGTTTTTGCTAGTTTTTACCTCGCTTATTAACCTAGTTTTTGTTATGTAAAGTAAATTACTCCATTATTAAGGTGGTGAAATTAATAAAGATCGGATGGACGGTGCATGTAGAAAGCATGGTGAAGCTAAGAAATGCATACGAACTTGCATTCGGAGAACCTAAATGAAAGAGATTACTCGGGGATTATAATATTAAAATCCGGTCTAGAGAATCGAGATTAACGGCCGTGGGGATCCGTTGCGCTGACCACGTGACACCCACTATCCGCAAAAGTTGGCACTAACTTCGCCAACAAGCGGCGGTCGCTCAGCCGGTATAGTTCGCTTGCGTATTATAGGCCACGGAGTTTTATAATATTAAAAAGAACGTGAAAAAGTAAGGTTTCAGGGTATGGAATGGACTCATCTTCGCAGAATGGCGTGCAGTACCAGGTTCTTACGGTACGTACAGTGGACTCCCGAGTTCCGCAAAGTCGGGAAATCTCTTGGCCAGTTGATCAATTATCAGTTTCTTAAGAAAGACCGTAGGTCTTGGACTTCATTAGTCAGTAACAAGCAGAGACATGTGGACAGTAATACTCGTACGTGTACTACTATTAAGATATCAATCACTGTATACATTTAATCTACTTCGGCCCGTGCTTCAAGGCATCTGATAATGTCACTTCCTGCTCGGAATCCAAATAACTAACGACCTATACAACGTATTCACATGTCTCATTAGACTCAAGATCATGAGATTGTCTTGACCGATGTAGAATATTTTTCCAGTCAATATTTTTCATAATACTGTGACGTGTATACCCACTGATAGGCGACGGGTTGCAAAACATATTCCCGCAGAAGGAAACGCGCAGAACAATACATCTATTGTTAGGCAATGGAGAGGTAAACAGGCTTTGTGAACAATAGAGCCTGTGTTTTCATTGGGTCCGTGCACAGTTGTTATAAGGGAGTCAAGTTCCGAAGCTGGCAGTTCAGTGGAGTTGAGATGAGGGTTCAGCTGTAACACGTCAGCGTCCACCGGAAGCTGAAGAAACTCCATCGCTAAGATTCGTCACCAGGAAATGTCTAATACAAACACTGCAGATGAATAGCCATTATTGGGACATGTTACCAAGCAACGACTAGTAAAAGCAAACTTTGAAGACTTAGTGTGGAGTGATTTGTAGTGTGAAAATCAGCAATAGTGTAATGATTATTCGTAGTTACTACCTGTAACTGGTCAATAAATTTATTCATAAATCCAAACCCCGTCTATAGTCACTAATACATGTGACAATACATACAGGATTTATATTTTTCTTTTTCTTCCTTTGGCGGATTAGGTCTCCTGATCTGTTCTCATTTCAGAATTAATCATAAAAACTATGATCCTTACAGAAAGTTTCTACGAATCCTTGGACTGGAGATGAACCCTTTCGCAAGGCCACTATCTATACAATACAACATAAACACAGAAAAACGCAGATATACTTCCATGCCTCGAGCGGAATTCGAACCGAAGAAAGGAATAAGATATTTCGAGCTTTAGACAGCGATCGGCATTGGTAATTCTGTTTTCTATTTCTGTATTTCGTCATGAGCTATTAACCATTCGGTCTTTCCCGAATAAAACGAATCCTTCAGTCTTTACTGAAGGGAAGACAGATTATTTTAACGACATGCTATAGAGACAGTAGTCTAGGAAAATCACTGGAATCAGAATACATATAATTTTTATCTGTCTCTCAGATCAAGACCATTTTAACCAATTAAATAACTAACTACATGAACCAGAGTACATCTTAAGATATATTTATTCAGCTTCTAACGAAATTATTCGTCTTTTATGGACTCGAATGTTCACTCTCCATAATCACACATCGGATCTTAGTCTGGGAGATGCAAATCCAATCCGTACCTTCATACTCTCCCTCCTTAAGATCCATCCTTAACTAAGTGCTGTATTTGCCTCAGGTTTTCAGACTTAATTTTTTTATGAATATCTCAACTGCTCCACCCATCTCATTCTCCTTGGACATCGCAGAACTGGTTGCTTTCCTCTGTACGAAGCTGACAAAAAAAAACTTATAACATTCAGCAATCGATACTGCAGGGTACAACTCGTGCTAAACACCTTATTACATTTGTACCGTCATATCCACATTATAGCCTTACGTAAAGTAAAAGAAGTAAAGCTGTCCATGTAACAGGACGTGGAGGCCCATAGGGATGTGAGACGCCGAAGCTCCCACATTTTCTCTAGACAATCGGCTCACAGATGGCGATGAAGTTGTCAGCCTTACGCGCCGGCCGCCCTTTACCCCTCAGGAAGATTCGTGGTACTCATTTCTGTTAGAGGCTGAGTAGACCCAATGGTCACATTGCGGCTGGAAGAATTGTGTCAGCTCAAAAATCCAATGACCGCATCGGCAATCGAACCACCGACCTTCCGGCTTGTAGCATAGTTTCTCAACCAATTACGCTACCGCGTACCTCATAGTCTTATGTTCGTTACTGAAATAGTAAGGCTAACAATTAAATTAATGTTACTATCCACAGTAAATCATCATTTCGAGGAAAATAAAACGACATAAGCGGTATTTCATCTCTGAACAGTAATTGTGATATGTTATTCTGATGAACGGAAAAGTAGAATCACGATTGGTGACAGTCAGCTTTGTAAGTTGTCAAAATAAATCATTTTATTCAGTAAGAAATTATGAACACTGTTCAAAGTTTTTCTGTCCGCACTTAACACAACAAATTATACGGGTAATTCCTAGGAAATTCCTAAATAAAATCATGTAAGCTTGTGCAATAACCATAAGTTACCTTCCTTCCAATTCTTCTCGTGTATGTTCAAGTCATCGCGATTTAAGACACATGCACAACCGTAAGTCAACTGGCGCAAGAAGCTCTAATGTGGGAGTGGTCATGTCAGGCCAGCAACAGACACATAAGGCTGACTCGCCGTGAACTGGTTGCTCTGAAATGTTACTTAGAACAGAAACGGACTGCTCTCAACGAGCTGATATGTATTGGTTCCGAAATAGCTCTGAACACGTGATCATGAACATGTTGACTTGATTAGGCCGTACGACCTGTTCCAATCCATAATTAACTTCTGAATTTATAAAACACATATACTACTGGTGAGATTCTTTGGACAGGAGACTGGCCCATAACAAAGTATTTGTCTACATAACTAACTAACTTTTTTTTGCTAGTGGGGTGGGACTAAGTCCGTTGTACTGCGGCAACTTCTGGCCTATTGTACCAGGCCCAGATAGATGATGGTGATTGTGAAGCAATTGGTGGAATGAAGATTGGCAGGGGAAACCGGAGTACTCGGAGAAAACCTGCCCCAGCGCCACTTTCTGCACCACAAATCCCGCTTAACCAGACACGGAATCGAACCAGGACCGCCGCGGTGGGAAGCCAGCGACTAACCGCTTGAGTCCTCCACTGGCACCCATCCTGAGCCAGACCAATCCAGTCCATACCACCCCATCCTATCTCTCTAAGATCCACCAAAAAGTCCGTTTAGGTCCGAGGGCCTTTTTTAATAAGCTTATTTTTTTAGGATGAGGAGTTGTTAGCCCCACGCCCAACCCCCAAACTGGAGGACAATCCCTTGTCTCCTATCCTCTATTGTTTATTCTGTATGTTCATAGCTATCTTCCACATCTGGAGTCCGTCTCCTCCATATGCAACCTGAGGACGCGTCATGCCGTGGTGACAAGGGATCCACCTATTGTCTACATATGGCATCACAAACACAGGAAGAATACAGACATATATATCCATGCCCCGACAGGAACTCGAACCGACAAGCTCAGTGTTCACGCGTTTGAAGACAGTAGGCGTCTTAGACCACGCGGCCAGTATCGTCACAGTCGTGTAATACTCGCATTACCACAGTTTCAAAAAGACAAGTTGCAGGTGCTGAATCTTCAGAAGTGTTCAAGAATCCACCATCCTACACACATCAGGAACTGCACACCTAGAGCAGCACTGCAATTCTAAGCAAGGAAATGCCAATCTTCCTGTTTCTATGTATTACAGACAATTCATTGAACNTAAGAATCTACCATCCTACACACATCAGGAACTGCACACCTAAAGCAGACTGCAATTCTAAGCAAGGAAATGCCAGTCTTCCTGTTTCTATGTATTATAGACAATTCATTGAAACCTAACAATCAGTAACGTCCATTAAACTGAGCACAACACTGTGTAGTGGTAGCATTCTTGACTCACTCGTATGTCTGGAGGTACCCAGTCTCTATTGTCGGCCGGGTCACCTGCTTTATCGCTAGTGGTATTCCGTAGTTTAATCCAGTCTCTCCTGAAGAATACTTCGAAATATTTGATCATAACCTCCTTCCTATTGCTTACTTAAAACAAAAAAACTCTGTGGCCTGCAATCCGCAAGCGAACTATACCGACCGAGCGACCGCCGCTTGTCGGCGAAGTTATTGCCAACTTTAGTGGATAGAGGGTGTCGCGTGATCAGCGCAACGAGTCCCCATGGCCGTTAATTTCGGTTTTCTAGACCGCAGCCGCTATTTCCTTGTAACAGCTCCTCAATTATCCTCACGGGGCTGAGTGGATCCCGTTCCAGACCAACTACTCTTCAGAAAATCTGGTAGCGTCGGGAATCAAACCCGGGACCTCTGGATCTGTAGCCAGGAACTCTGACCACTAGACCACAGAGGCGATCTGCTTACTTCGTACTCATAATTAACTTACTCTTCTTTTGAGTGCTACACAGCTTATGGAATTGAAACACGACCGTTTGGTAACACAAGAAACAACAACTAACTCTTCTTAACAGGGTTTTGCTTCAGAAAGTTTTGGGTTCCATATATGTAATTCGTTATATACTATCAAATGATATCTGTGTTTATTCATGCACTTACAAAATCATTAATAAATATGGTGACACCTCTGAAACTTGACCACTTGTTTGTGCTGGCTGTTTTCGGATGGAACAGTGAAAGACTATATTTTCACGCATGATCAGTCATCCGTGACGTGACCATTTCTATGTTCCTTACAGCAGGGATGTACAGATCGAGTACTGGCTCAATGAAAGGAAAGTAGACTTTAAAATGGAGATGCAAATATCAAATTTACATCTAAAATCTTTATAGGGCACAACACATGACAGATTTTATTAACTGCAGAGGATGATTAAAAACTTATGTAAAACTCCGAAAATATAATAGCGCTGGTTTTATTGGAAGCAGAGTTACGAAACATTATTTATTACTACAAATAATGCAGCATACGCACGGCTGGTGTCACTCCCAAATCACGAGTTGGTGCGTAAGTTATGTTTTTGTTATTTACTGTGGGAAATTAAGAATGCAACGCTGTAGTGGTCTCAAGAGGCATAACGCCCCATATCAACACAAATATCAGCTCTAATAAGTACCTGAATGATAATAGGCCGCATGGAATTAATGTTAAATAAGAGCTGCTTGCGAAATATTTATATAGTTTGTGATCATTTTAAAAGTGAATTCCAAGTAACTGAACTTAATCTTTAAGGTAATAATGTATAGATATTGCTAGTGAAACTCGTCCTAGTGTTATTTCTATTCAAGTGTGAGGACGCACAATTCAGACTAAAGAAGATTCAGCTGCTGGCCTATGCCCATGATGTGAATCTACTGGGTGATAATGTAGACACCATAAAAAGAAACACAGAAACTTAAAGTGAAGCCAATAAGGTGGCTGGTCTAGAAGTAAACACCACAGAGGAAACTAAGTATATGTTGCTGTCTTGTCACTAAAATGCAGGACAAAATCATGACATAAAGATAGCTAACAGATGTTTTGAAAATGTGGCACAGTTCAGATAATTGGGAACGACGATAACAGATCAAAAGCTGATTCAGGAGGAAATTAACAGGAGATTGAACTCGGGTAATGCTTGCTACCATTCAGTCCAGAACTTTTGTCTTCTCGTCTGTTGTCAAAAACATAAAAATTAGAATATACAAAACTATAATTTTGCCTGTGGTTCTGTATGGGTGTGAAACTTGGTCTCTGACATTAAGGGAGACACATAGACTGAGGGTGTTTGAGAACAGGGTGTTGAGGAGAATATTTTGACCGAAGAGAGATGAAGTGACAGGAGGCTGGAGAGAACTGCATAATAAGGCGCTTCATAACTTGTACTCTTCTCCAAGTATAATTAGAATGATCAAGTCAAGGAGGATGAGGTGGATAGGGTATGTAGCACGAATGGGGGAGAAGGGGAATGCACGTACGATATCGGTGGGAAAGTCAGAAGGAATGAAATCACTTGGAAGAGCTAGATGTAGGTTGGAGGATAATATTAATATGGATTTGAGAGAGACAGGAAGAGGTGGTACGGACTGGACTAATCTGGCTCAGGATTGGGAGCGGTAGAGGGCTCTTGTGAACACGGTAATAAGCCTTCGGGTTCTATAAAATGTTGGAAAATTCTTGAATAACTGCACAATTGGCGGCTTCTCAAGAAGGGCTGTGCTCCATATATTTAGTTAGTTTTGTACTGAAAATGTTGGATTCTGTAAATTAGTGCAAACACTTTCAATACATGGAATAAATATGGTGCACTACTTTACATTTAGTAAATTTACCATTTCGTGAAGTGTCCTTAGGTGCCACACACATATAGGGAAATTGGCAAACATGCAGAAGTAACTGGCCAGCTGCACAGTAGTTAATTCCACAGTCCGATGTGACTTGCGTACTGACGTGTCATGGCTCCACATATTCCTAAATTATCAAAATGAATGGAACCGATTCGGATTACAAGTAACACAAAAACACAGTCAACTACATGAAGCAGGACTCCTGTTGATACGCTGACAGATGCTCAACTAGTCAAACGCTTACCATGACAAACAAAAGGTTAATGAGTCTTCATAAAGCACGCCCCAGAGCCGGTCTGAATGTAGTGACGAAGAGAATATTTCTTGCCCAGTCGGGAATAAAAGCACGGCGTCCAAGGTACAACAAGTCAATATATTATTCAGGATGTTCAGAGGCTGCTATAGGCATTCAATTGTGCATCTCTGAAAACGAAAATAAGTCCTTTCTGGAAGGGTTTCCTAAGCTTACAAACCTTGTACATAGCTGCAGGACTGGGAGAGGTGACTCGGCCTGGAATAGTGGCGGTAAGCTCACGTATTCTGAATAGCGCAATGATGAACACTGGTTCTGTCGTTATCGCGCCACAGCTGAACCAGAGACTGCGTTACTTTAAGTTGTTAGCTTTAAGATCTGCTTCGGTTTTGGGAACTGTTTTGCTTTTCCACTACACAGAATGTTCTAACGTTGTAGATCACACCCTAATTCGGCCCTGCAATACCCTATTTTGAGACGGCTTGCTTCACCATCGAGGTGTTTTGTTATACTGGCAGTCGAAGTGACTATACATAGGAAGTAAACGTTACGTCATGTTTACAGTTTTAAATATCTGGAGCGTACTTCTCTTTGTCGGGCTATACCATTCTTGACTAGTAGCGCCATAGGGCGAAATACACATAAAGCAAAATTCTCGAATTATTATCCAGTAGGCGTTAACCCACCTCAGTTATAAAACTAAGACGAACAAAAAATAAAGGGAAATATACTTCTATATGTTTTAAATAAGGAATATATGCTCTATCTCCCCATATAAACACTATAGAGAGAGAGAAAAAAAGAAACTCAGTCTGCAGGCAACTCACTCGTCCAATGAGAAATGTTGTTTGTTAGTGGTTTGACCCTGCAGGGGGCTATTACAAAAACAGTTCTACTCCGTGAAATGTTGCTTGACCTGCGGGGATATTGCTCGATTATAAAACATGGGGTCGATCAGTGAAGTCGATACGATTAACCGGCTGGGCAGTCAGCAGCTACAGAAATTGGCAAGCCCGGGAAAAATTCATACTGCAGGATCTGGCTACTGCAGAATAATATCTGCTCTTCTATGTATTAAGTGCACAAAGTGAACGCATAATGGAGAGGTAGCAATTGTCTGACTATCTCTGTAGGGTATATCCCCTTTTAAAGAATTATGAAATTTGACGAGGTTTCGTATGTCTGGGACAGGCAAATTAAATGTCGGTCAGTACCGGTGCAGTAATACCCTTATTTTACATGAATGTAATGTGACGCATCGACCCACTGCTAGGCAATGCCTGCAACACAAACGCGGCCAACAATAGAGGAGCAGTGTTTTCTGCGGCCCGCCCACGGACCGTGTAACGCACGCTCAACACATTCTCGTGCACGCGATGTCACACAACAACAGAGAGGCTTATTTTCTGCTGTGGTCAGTGCCGAGCTTTTGTAAAGGACAACAGAAGAGGTGTATTTTATGTGGTCCGCGCCATACCCAGTGCTGGTAACGGACCAATGAACACACAGTCTGACACGTGGCAAGTGTTTTCTGCGTTGTCCGTGTCAAGTCTGTAGCCTGTAGCTAGATCTGGATTAGAGAATTAGAATTGAGTGTTCAGAAGAATTAAAGTCAGCCTGTGAAGACTTAGTGTGTGATTAGAGATTTAGTCACAGTGAGACTGTTTTAATTCCTTTACCAAGATACCACTACTGAAGACGGAGAAACCTAGTGCTTGTGTAACGGTGAACTGTAAACTATGTAAATCGGCGATAGCAAGCACGAGTTCATTGTATAAGGTGTTAATAAATCCAATCACCTAATCCAAACTATGTCTATAGTCACTAATACACGTGACAGTAGAATATATTCCATTAAATGTCTACCATATGGTCACATGGTTCCGTCCCAATTCGAGCCTCAGAATATATTCACCTAACTTCCAGCTTCGTCTCGGCCTTCAAAATTGACATTTGCCAAAAGGTTTCCCCACAAAAATTCCGTATACACTTCTTGTTTTTCACATTATGGATCAACCCGACTCGGTTTCCTCAAATTCATTTTCTCGACAGTTCTATGTGAACTGTATAAACGATAACATACCCTGTCGCCTGAAGCTATGAATAGTCCATTTTCCCAGAAAAGGTCACGGGACAAATCCTGATACATTTTTGATACAAAATATACATATAATCTGCAATCTACATAAGATATATGTTCCAAAAAATAACTTTTGAACCAATGGATGGATCTTGATTGAACGGGGATCATAGGCCATGAAATATCACGCCATAAGAACCCAGTCCATGTCTCTGCCTTTTATAATCCTCACTATGTTACAAGCCGGAACGTTGCAGGATCGAATCCCGATGAGGTGGATTTTTTCAATTTACCTAATCCTTCCAGCCGCACTATGGCCCTGGGGTCGACTCAGCCTCTAACAGAAATGAGTACCAGGAATATTCTTGGAGGTAAAGGGCGGCTGGAACGTAAGGCTGACAACCTTACCGCCATCTACGAGCCGATTGTCTAGATAATTTGGGAACCTCAACATCTCACAACCCTATGGGCCTCCACGGCCTGTTACAGGGATACCTTTACTTCACTTTACTTTTACCACAAGTAATTCGTACCTGGTACGAATCTACGAAATGACAGCGAGACTACCGTCACTCCATGTCATAGGCGTTTCATTCTGACCACAATTAACTTAAATTCTTAATTACCACGTGTTATAATAATTGTAAGACTCCATAAGGTAAGGTAAAGTAAAGGTAAAACTATCCCCGTAAGAGGGCCGCGCCATAGCTCAAGCGGTTAGTCGCTGGCTTCCCACCGCGGAAGCTCGGATTCGATTCCGGGTGTGGTCAAATGGGATTTGTGGTGGACAAAGTGGTGCTGGGGTGGGTTTTCTCCAAGTACTTCGGTTCCCCTGCCAATCTTTATTCGACCAAATTCTCCATCATAATAATTACCCGGGCCAGGCGACAATAGGTCACTCAGTGGCCGCCGTGCCGAGTTGACCCAGTTGGACTCCCCCCCCGCTAAGCGAATTAGAAAGAAAATCCTTTTAACAGGCCGTGGGGGCCCATAGGGTTGTTAGAGCTTGAGGCTCCCACATATTCTAGACAATAAGCTCACAGACGACGGTAAGGTTGCTAGCTTTGCGCGCCTGCCGCCCTTTACCCCCAGGAAGATTTCTGGTACTCATTTCTGTTAGAGGCTGAGTAGACCCCAGGGACATAGTGCGGATGGAAGAATTGGGTCAGCTCAAAAATCCAATGACCGCACCGGAAATCGAACCAGCGACCTTCTGGCTTGAAGCATAGTGCCTCGACCAACTTTAATAAAACTATCACTATGTTAAGATCCCATAGCCAAGTCGCAGTTGTTAGAGTTCAGCTGATTACAGAGTGTCGTGACATACTGGTTGTTTAGTTGTCTGTAGATATAAAGTAGTGACATCAGGTTCTAAGTCAAGGTGGTTTTCATTATTTCGCGACCGAAAATATGAACATATTTCTTATTAACATAATCTTATGTAACTTATGTTTTTATGTTATATGTATGCTTCGTATTAAAAATGTTATGCAAGTTATCTAAATATTTACGGAAAGGATGAATTTCTGCTCTTTCGACATGGTGCTTGGTAGGTAAAGCAACTGACTGTTCACACACTGGTGACGTGCAGGCTTGTGTGTGTGTGTGTGCGGGTGTGTTCAGAAGGGCAGTTTGTTTTCACACGGTTAAAGTCACACAACAACATTCTGTATTTAAAACAAAGTAGAGTCTGGTATCATTGTACGCCTGATGATGACCCAGTATAAGGGTTGAAACATGTAGCGTCAATAAAAACAAGCGTTGATACAATAATGTCTAACTTGTTTTTAAATACAGAATACTGTTGTGTACACTGCATACTTTTATATACATATTATACACCCTGTCTTGCTTCGGAGTTAGTTCCTTCACTCATGCGTGACTTTATCCTATTTTCTGTACATACCGATAAGGACTTTTTTCTTTATTCCATAATTTGACCCTTTTTTGCCGAGTTTATTTTCTTTATAAAATCCTGTTTTTTCACAATGGCAATTTTTGTATACGATATATGCTACGTGCCCTGAATCTTCTTTGATGTATTTTATTTCCTTGTGTGTTTTTGTATGGGTGTGAAACGTTGTCTCTGACATTAAGGGAGGAACATGGACTAAGGGTGTTGAACTTGTACTATTCTCACGGCGTATAAGTCAAGGAGTATGAGATGGGCAGGGAATATAGCATGAATGGGGGCAAGGAGAAATGTATATGTATGATTTTGGTGGGAAAGCCGGAAGGAAGGAGATCACTAGGAAGACCAAGGCGTAGGTGGGTGGACAATCTTAGAATGGATCTTAGAGGGATAGGATGGTATGGTGTGGATTTGATTGATCTGGCTCAGAATAGGGATCGCTGGAGGGCTCTTGTGAACATGGTAATGAACCTTCGGCTTCCATGAAATGCTGTGAAATTTATTAACTTATTATTGTGTGTTTCTGTATATGATGTGAAGTGGAAATTTATCCTCTGCAGGCTCTTTTGCAATCTAGACATGTAAGACTGCATATCATGTAAATTATGTAAATCATCGATAGCGCTTTACTGATTGTAATTAAAAGAGATTGTAACCGAAGTACCAATAAATCCAATAATCCGAACTAGAACCCATTATTTTCTTCACGCGTACCTCTCTACACGTAACAATAATTAGAAGTTATCATCAACTGATTCTGAAGACTAAAACATAAACACATTTCCAAATATTTCCTATTATAGAGCTGAAATTACAATGTATGTTATTCGAAGATTACTCAGTAATATCTCATCTTTTCACCACAGGATGACTGTGATTAAATTTTCGGGTCGCTATGTGGCTGTATTAATTGAGATGGTTAGTTGTAGTAACCCACGGCGCTAACATATTGTACGGTTGGTCGGGCTACTGCAGTAAAGTGTAAAGAAACAGAGGTGGACCAGCCAGTATACTGACATCTCACTCCTGTAGCAAGCGACCAGCCGGAAGAAGAGGTCTCACTGTACCCCATCACTGGAGTGAGTGAAACCGTGCAGAATTCTTATTCAACACGAACTCTTACAAATGACACGAAATTAACATTTGGTTTTCATTCATGGGACCCCTTAACTGGGAAGATTTACGCCGGAAGCCACTTCTTATACATTCTCTGAACAAAATACATAAATTCACACATAATGGGGAGGTCGTGTGTGTCCATCGGTCCACGTTGGCAGCTCCCAAACTATTGATAGGATTTTGATTAAATTTGGTCTAGAAAACCGAGATTAACGGCCGTGGGGATGCGTTGCGCTGACCACGCGACACCATCTATCCACAAAAGTTGGCATTAACTTTGCCGACAAGCGGCGGTCTCTCGGTCGGCATAGTTCGCCTGCGGACTAAAACGACGGAGTTTTTTTTTTTTTAGTTCTATACACGATAAATGTTATATAACGCCGAGCGGGTTGCGGAGCTGTAACGTTCTAGATAATTAATTTTGGAGGCATTCGGTTCGAAAATCGACTCGGTCATCTGCTATTTTGACTGAGACTTCGTGATTTTCCTAATCCTTGAAGGAAAATGGAAATATAGGAATATTTGCAAAAGTCTTTAGGTTTAATTATCACACTGTGATCGACAGATTCTAACCAACGAAGCTGTCAGTTTCAGTGGTTTTAACCAGTTTCTGATAATAAGAGAAAACACTATAGTTGTGATCAGATTTTGATTTCTTTTATCTTCCGAACTGTTGATTTTTCTTCGTAATTTAATATTTTAAAGAATTAAAATATCAATGCGAAATGGCATAATTTTTGGATTTTATATAAGGAATGGCTAAATGTACCGCTTCACCCACTGCAGAGTCGATGGCATTTTCACTTAGAACAGAGGACCACTCAGAATGACGTAAGATATTATAGAGCAACAGGTAATCACATTTTGCATAGCTGCGATGAGGGAGCAGGGAGACACGGTGACAGGCAAGAGTTAAATTGAAATGAAGAAGTGGTGGATGGAGTGACCACGGGAGAGCTGGAAAAATAAGCGCTTGAGTCGTTAATATCTGAGAATATTGATAGATCAGTGCACTGTTTATGACAGAATTATTGCATTGAGCAAGACCAAGAAGGCAGGTGGTCATGTGAACTCAATTTAATTTAATTTTAGTGTAGTAGCAGTGACTGAGATGTAACGCGCCATTCATTCCAGTCACAGTTAGGCACATTAAAGTCACAAAACATGATTATCCGATACTGATGTACATTTTAATTTTGTTCCAAATATTTTAAATAATTGTCAAAAATTGTGACATTAAAATCAGGAGGAAAGTAATGATTTCCTATTAGTAGACTGTAATAATAATTCAATTCAATTTTTTATTATTTGTGTGCCGAGTCAACAGCCGTAAAGCCAATTAGAGACACAGCACAGTATAGATACAAGTAACTGCATTATGGACATACACAACATGAAATCAAAGTTTAATTAAAGGTAAACAGTGGAGGGAAACACATTAATGTAGAGTAGTAAACAATAAAAAAACAAAATAATAATAATAATAATAATAACAATAACAATAATAATAATTTAATAATTTCATTAGCACAAATCTAAGTTGTTATTGAGAACTGAGAAATGTAAAGTGTAAATACTTAGAAATAATAATAATTTAAGTCTTGTTTAAGTAAGTGCAATAATAATAATAATAATAATAATAATTCAATTCTTTATTATTTATGTGCCGAGTCAACAGCCGCAAGGCCAGTTACAGACAGAGCACAGGGTAGATACAAGTAATTACATTATGGACAAACAGAACATAATTTGAAAGACAAATTACGGGCAAGCACTGGAGGAAAACACAATGATACAGACAACAAACAAAGAAACAACAACAACAATAATAATTTCATTAACATAAATCAATAATGCAGCCAAGTAAACATACGAACAAATGATAATAATAGCAATAATAATTGCATTAACATAAATGTAATAATAATAATAGAATATGATTTTATTGTTAACCTCACGGACAGTGACTTCTGCACCACACTGTATGTCACTCAAGAAAGGTGTGACCATTTTTAATAGGACATAAAACTTTCATCACTGATACTAAACCTGGATTCTTTCGCTGTGTATGTATAAGATAATCTATGATTATTTCCCGAAACTATGGGACTATTTGGCTGAAATTCTCTTCTCAGTGGAGACCGTCGCTTGTTGACGAAGTTGGTGCCAACTTTTGTGGGTAGAGGATGTCACGTGGTCAGCGCAACGGATCCCCACGGCCGTTAATCTCGGTTTTCTAGACCGGAGCAATGTTAAGGGCTATATTAAATTTAAACTAGGAGCTACAGTGGACCATTTCTGATCAGAATAAAATTCACGAGATAGAATTTATTGCGGAACAACGTCAAATGTAATAAAAATACGCTGAAAGATCCCACGATTTAGACTTGAACTCAGACAAAACTTTGCATCATGCTGTTCTTCCTGTTGGTGAAGAGGACCAGAGTCAGCTCCTGCTCACAACGCGCGTATTTCACACAGTTACATGGACGGTCCGTTATGGCAGTATTTTCAATAATTCCGATTGCTTGACATGAAAATTCTTGCTACATTTCTCTTCCGTCTAGGTCACTGTGTCTGCAGGCCAAGGTGTTAAAATGCAAATCAGTGTCAAAAAAAGAAACCAGTAGAGGTGCCAAGTCTACTAATTTACAGTAATAAATTTATGACTTCAAAAAAGTAATCTATATTACTTACAGTTATTTAGTAAAGGAAGTGCCCCATGCCATAACTATATTTGGATAAGACTTGTATTTCTATTCGATCCGGCTGCCGACATGTTGAGGAGCGCACAGTGATTAGGGCGATCAAACAAGAGGTTCCTGAAACCCAGATTCGCCCTTTGGCAGCAACAGCAGGAGGGGGCAGAAAATTGTTGGCCAGGCCCACTTTTCTCGTAACAGTAATTGGCGGCTCTCTTCTGTTGTCCCCATCAGACACGGGTCAACTCTGCGGTAACCTCGAACAAAGGAACAACGCGATGCGCCTCCTCTTTCTTTCTTGCTAGAAATCTTTAGCATACATTGTCATACCCTGCCCATCCATGTGTGTCCATGGAGATTCAGAGTGAGTGGTCAGTTCCATCAGCCGGAGTGGAGACGAGACTGTGCTCCTCTTTTTCTGCTATCAGAATCCGAAGGAATCGCCCAGATAAAGCCATACCTCGTCATTGCACACGCTTCAGAGGCACTTTCGTAAACCTCCTACCCTCACAACATATTTTTCTTAAGGTAAAACCTTTTCCACCGCGGCTGCTCGGGTTCGATCCCGGGTCTGGTCAAGTGGGATTTGTGGTGGACAAAGTGGCGCTGGGGCAGGTTTTCTCAGAGTACTTCGGTTTCCCCTGCCAATCTTCATTCCACCAATTGCTCCACTATCACCCTCACCTATCATATGGGGCTGGTAAAATAGACCAGAAGTGGCCGCAGTACAAGGGACTTAGTCCCACCCCACAAGCAATAAAAAATAAGGTAAAACCTAATGTCATTTTCCTTGAATTTCAACAGACTCACACAAAATAAGTTGTACACACATTATATATATATATAGCATCGTATAGACCCACCGCTAGGCAACGGCTCGATAAAGACGTTCCCGCGGAGGAAGATTCTTGGTAAACAACCCGTTTCTAGGTAAAACTACAACAATACGCGGTAACGAATACGCAGGCAACAACTTCTGTTAATATGCAAAGCGCTGTAAATACAACAGTAGAGGAAGAGGAGTTTTTTTATGTGGTTCGCATATAGTATATATTTCTGGGTGACGTATGTGTTTTCAATGGGTCCGCCTCGAGAATCTGTAAGTGGTACAGAACCAGATCAAATGAAAATGAGGACGAGAATGGAGCAAGTCTTAGGCAGTCATTTCTATGTGAACTGTTGTCACTTATTGTGATTATGAGTGACTGCACAAGAAAGTGTCAATAAATGCAATCATTCAAACCATAACCCGTTATTATTAGTCACGGGGCCATGAACTTGTGACTATATATATATATCCGCTGTATCTGAGTGTAATCAAGAGAGTGCGTGTAACCAAGATGTTAATAAATCCAATCATCTGAACTAGAACCCGTCATTTCGTCACGCGTACTCTCCTACACGTGACAATAGATACGTATATGGCCTCCTCAATACAAGCTTCAGTCCATTCCATAGTAAACGTCTTGATTTTTGACCTACTTTCCTTATTTTGAAAAAAATAAAAAGAAGCTTACGAGATAACCTTGTGTCTGCGTATCCTTCTTACTATTTTAGACCTATGAGGCTTATGAAATTACCCTGCTGTCTGTACATCTGTGTTTTTTTATCATAACACCTCTATGATGCTTTGTGAAATCAAATTAAATACAGATTTTTTTAACACTACGCGCAGAAGAAATAAGAACGAACCAAGTTGCAAGTCCTCAAGAAAAATTCATAAGCGGCATACGTACAGTATATACGTGTACGTTATGCATATCTGTAATTGAAAACAATGCCTTCTGGGATGTGACATAGTTTGCAGTTTGAGCGCCTATGCAGCAAGCAGCACAGCTTAACTTCCTTAAAAAACCGTAATCATTTTCTTCAACGCCGAGTCAAGTTCAAAATTCACATATGTAATTTATTCCACACGTCATACCTATTAAATAAAATTCAGAGTTTCCACTCCGTATTCACTTCCTAAAAACGCAGAAATCCGTCGTCGTACTGGCCGAGTCTATTGCTGCTGTGACTAAATTAAAAGAACCAAAAAAAAGTTGCTGGAACTTAATATTTCACTTTTGGTTCCTGATCATGAACTGTGGAAAATTTACTCAGAATAATGAGCAAAGAGACACGGTAAATAAGGCCACCGACGTAGTGGATTTTAGGGTTCCGCATGATGGGTCCAGAATCAAGGACGCTGAAATTCTATTAAGCGCGATGGCGCACTTTCATTGCTGTCAAGCTATAGGAAACAGAACAACACAATCCATTTTTCATTAATAGGCAAGCAAAACTAAAGGACGCAAAAGAACAACAGGTATGACGATAAGCTTATAAAGAAAATGAAAATTTGTCCAATAACGATTTTCTAAATCACATAGTCCTGATATGTTGGGATTTTGGACTTTATCCATCGTCCTGGTTTTTAAGATAAGACTTGGTCCAGTGATTGAGGCTAGCTCTTTCTAAGGGACCCAACTGAATAGGTGTTTTCCTTCACCTGAGGACGGAAACAGATCCAGTTTCCGAAACGTCGTGTTTTTATTTGTTATCTTAAAAACCAGGACGATGGATAAAGTCCAAAATCCCAACATATCAGTGTGTTATAGACCATCGTCAGAATCCTATAGTAACCACATAGTCCTGTTTATCAAAAAAATTTCAACACCAAAATTCCTAATAATGAAACGAACATTTGTAAGCGAAAGAAAAGCAGTATCTAAAATTTATAAAATAAAATCCTAATACCACGGAATACTAAATCCGTTAATAGTAATGGATAAATTCTTTTATCCAGTTCAGTGTGGAAATTATAATACGAAATTTATAAATAAGTGATAAAGAATACATTCTATCATCAAATCATACAATGCTAAATACACATTCTGTAATATTGAATTTTTTTCTGCGTGTCAGTAAGTATGGATCATCTGAGAGCCTACGACAACAGCTGACTCATCGTGTAACAGTTATGCTGTGCATTGTATTCTTCAGAGGTATAATTGATATAAACGACGCATTGAGATTTGGCTGAAATCCAGCCTTCATGAGGTTCGTTGCCGGAACTTATATTTTCCCAATGTTACTGGTAGCGGTCAGAACATAAAGAACACTTATCTCCGTCTGAGGCCATGATGCTTCAGTGGCTAGGACATGTCGTTCACATCCAAAGATCTTCGGATCAGATCCCGACCGTTACCACTTATCTCGAAAATTATACAAACAACAAATATATGTCAGTGTAACTGTGAACAGTCATCTGAAGATGGGAGTAGAACAAACTCCCGAAACGTCATATCATATAGACCTCAGATGATGTACTACGAGTATAACAAGGAACGGAGTTTCTCTCCAGAATCTGGTACCTGTTCAGCTGGTCAAAATATTTGAAATTTTTAAGGAGTCAGAAATTATAAGACAGTGTCACATAACTTCGAACAAGGCCCCGAATTCCTAGTCAAATCCAGCGCATAGCTTGTGGTGGGAGGAGTTTCTTAACACTCGTTCTTCTACTGGCCGCCTGTCACTTCTCACACCCTCCACCCCCTTGTCTGAAATTTTTCTTCTGCGCATTCAAGGTTACTCTTGGCCTTGTTCGAAGTTACGTGACACTTGCTATACATTTCTATCTCAGTGCTGTACCACGAGCGAGATGGATTCAGTTATTGCCTTTTTCTTTATGAGTCACTGTTACATTATCTTGCTATTTATCCCTAGTTTCCCAATCTGGTACGTCCTTTCAGGTTTCCCGATTAAGTTTACATATGCAAATCTTCTGCTCCACTGACGTATAGCAAGCCCCACACACAACATGCACCTTGATTTGACAGCCGCAGTAATGTTTGGAGATAAGCAGAAATTGTGAAATTCCTCATTATGCAATTTTCTGCATACCGCACTTCTATTACTTTCCCATTTTAGGCACAGATATTCTCCCCAGAATTTCATTTTCAGATACCTTCACTTCCCTTAGGGTGAGAAACGAAGTATCACACATGTATAAAGTATCACGTATAATTTTAATTTTCTGTATTTTAATAATTAGGATTTTAATATATAAAATAGGAAGGATTCTGAAACATTCTCCAAGTTTAACCCGGTCCTACGCTCTTTATGAAAGGCACTAATCAATGGCTAACACGCTTCTGGTGCGTACAAGTGGAATGCTTTTAAGTTTCAGCAGCCATACTCATAAGTTCTAGGAAAGTATACTTCAGTTTCGCGCGCTTAACCTCCATGTTGGCCACTCCATATTTCGCGCACTGTTTCTAGGAGGCCGTTTAGCCGACAGCAAGCCACTCGATGAACTGTTACTATCTATCTCTTCTTTCCTATAATTGGCAGCCATGGATAGCTCGTCCCCGGCGGCCCAATGGATCAGTAACTGCGTCCTCTACATACGATACGGCACCACGACCACCTGCGTCTTGTTGTATCGATTTTAGGGGCTGTCTTCAGCATTCGTTAACGAGACTGCAGAATGCATTTTCCAGATGCGCACTTTGCAACTGTGAACACCTCACTGCTACGTAAAGTCGTCCCTGTTTTTAACGAATTAATGAAGGAGTATGAGGGAGTGGATGTATACAGCCATATTTTCTTGATCTTGGTACTAGTTGGAGGTGAGTGGTCGGCTTCACGCCCCGGCCGCCTTACCCTTGGGGAAAGAGCCCCCAGTGTCCATTGGCTAGGAGGTTGGGTGGGCCTCAGAACAGGTCTGGACGATGTGGAGAAGAGAAAATTCTTCTCCCCCACCGGGACTGGAACTCCGACCCCTTGGTCGTCCAGCCAGTAGCCAGTCCTTATACTGACTACGCTATCCAGGCTCCCATCTCATTGCTGCATATGTCTATTTATTGAAAATAAAGATCGATTTTATTTTAAAAAATTGTGCGAGGCTCTAAATATCACACTGTGAAGAGAAGAAAACCATCTTTCCTTCATGTCCTTAGGCACCCTTAGGCAGATTCTTATAAGACGAACATATATTTTTCGTCGGGTGTACTCGTAAGTTTTATATATGACGAGATAATCGATATAATTGCCTTATGCGGCGGCCTCTCTTTATTCCCCAGGAAGATTCCTGGTACTCGTTTCTGTCAGAGGCTGCGTCGAAACCAAGGCCATAGTACAGCTGGAATGATTAGGTCAACTGAAAAATTTAATCACCTCATCGGGAATCGAACCCGCGACCTTCCGGCTTGTAGCATAGTGTCTCAACCAACCATGCTTTTATCTTAATTTAAAATGTAATGTATTAAGTCCGATCAGACCAAGTTTTAAGAAGCAAAAATTTATACTAGAAATGTAATTTATATCCATTCCTTCAGCATTTGTTTATTCCTCAGGAATTACTTGATGATGGCTTACCTCAGCCGAAACATATTATATACTGATTTTCATTGAGTGCATTCTGTTGTGTTTATTACACAAAAATTTTTACTAGAATCCGTCGCAACACAACAACGTTGTTGTTGTTGTTGTTGTTGGGACAGATCCTGATGAAGATTTTTGTATATACTGATTAATAAAAACATTTATTTGCTTGACTATAACCCCTCAATTTTTATACGTAATCACCATATATAGGATGATGCAACACTACAAGATTTCTGTGTTCCTTTTAAATTGGCATAATTTAACTTATTAAAATACGAGTAATATTTGTTCCTTACATTTATTTCTCCCACGTATCGTTTAGGACGCACACAGCGACACATATTTCAGCTATTATTTACGTATGTATACATGTACATATACACAGAACATATTTCGGATTTAAGGCCGCGCCATAGCACAAGCGGGATTTGTGGTGGACAATGTGGCCCTAGAGCGGGTTTCTCAGAGTACTTCGGTTTCACCTGCCAATATTCATTCCACGAAATTCTGCACCATCATAATCACACGGGGTAGGCACATTAGGCCAATCAGTGGCCGACGTGCCGAGTGAACCCAGCTGGACTCCACCCCCCAAACTATGCGAATAAAATATAGATAATATTTCGAATTTCACTTGCCTGCTAACTGATGAATGCGGGAGGTTGACTATCCTGCAACCATCAGAACTTCGGTCATCGCCGGGGCTTCACCTCTAACCCAGCGTTTGTGTGAACTAAGAATACAGAGCTAACTTTTATTGTATATGGTGTGAACAAATTTACTTAATGTAAGANCTTAAGTATTCAATTATTTGTCCGATATTGTCACACAATCCAAGCAAAAGCAGTTTGTTCCTAATCGCTTCTCAGGACATTATGTTCACAGAACAGAAGAGGAGGGTTAGAATCTGATGAACTGTACAGACACTTTGCTTCGGTAAGTTTTATGACCACCTTCACGCTTATTGTTCGTTGCTCAAAGGAATTCACAGTGAGTAACCACGCAGTTGAAAGACAATGCGTGCGAAACTAAAAGGAGACAGGCTGAAATGTGAACCATCTATTCTAAATGTTGCATGTGACCTTGCAATCCACAAATATCCTCCTTGAGAATCTTGTCAATAAATTCACAGGATGGAGGTTCATTTTCCTGTCCATAAGGAGTCCACTACTGGATCCTATCCTGACCTAAATGCAACCTGTCGATACCTCACATTCCATTTCTTTAAGATCTGATTTAATGTTGTCACGTGTGTGAGTGATTATAGACAAGGTTTTGGTTGGTAATTGGATTTACTAAAAACTTACAGATCGCAGTTACAAGTAAATATAGTGCTATCGCTAACACTGCAGTTCACTACAGCAAGTACTAAGTCTTCTCACTCTGCTGTGTCCTCACCAGTCGTTGCCTGGTGACGGATCCCAACAAATTCCTCTACTTCCGTGCTCACGGCTACGATCCTCGCTAGCTGGCACCTATCTCACAACTAACTCATGTTCCAACTGTATTGCTTATAACATCTCGGAACGGACCGTACATAAAACACCGCTTCTCTTGCTCTATCCAGTGTCGCGTTAGAGTCTGTTGGGATGTCCACGTGATAGCTACTCAGCCATTACCTAGCAATTGTAGTTGTTTACAGATCCATTACTTAGCAACGGGTGTTGTATACTGCTTATCTCGCGGTCGTTGCCTAAAAACGCGCCTAAATACCTCAATATTTTCCTCCGAAACTTGGCTCTCTCCCAAGTGGTTAGAGTTTTTGGAGGTTTACTAATAAAGTTCTGTGCGCGTTTATCAACTTTCTCTAGCATGATAAATGTGTTACCCTTCTTATGCTAAATGATTCGACCACTGAAATATTATACCTTGAAGAGTACATTTCATGAAGCTCGTCGTCATGTAGTTTTCTCACTTCTTCCGCCACTTTATTTCTCTTAGGTCGACATATCTTCCTCGGCACTTGGAACCAAAACACCCTCAATCTATGGCTCATGTTTACGGCCAGAACTCAAAATTCAAACCCACATAAATCGTCACAGGAAATTATAGCAAACTGTATTTATATTTTAATCTGTAGGGGAATCAGTAGGGTAAGACAAAAATTCCGGTCTGAATGTCTCAAGAATCCTCTCAATTTAATATAGTCTTAATATCTCTACTAATATAAGTACGAGCTTTCATTTAATTTGTTACCGTCATTCCAAGGTATTTGACCATGACAGATGACAGTTCTTTAAGGGTTTCTTAATCAAGTCTACGGTACCATTACATCCTCATTCTGTCGGTGAACATATATAGCTGTATGAAAAGCGATCTATTAAGAGGTGCATGATTTCCATATTTGACCGTTAATCACACGCTTAGTAATTTGTAATGCAGCTGGTTTGGGTTCAGGGCGGAAATCATGATTTTCGTTGGCTTATTCTAGTCCAATTCCGGGACATCCTATTTAAGAGGTCATGACCTCTTCCTACATCCACTTTCCTTATTGACAATTCATAAACACATTAGGATATTACACTCTACGTCATCTTAAAGGGCATCATAGGCTGCGCTGTGCTTTTTTCCAACTGTTTACGTTCTACTCATATCCGTTGTGTAGACAGCACAATCTGCTTGATGAGACGGGAGTGAGGTGCGTATAAGTGGCCACGACGGAAGTTAAGTTATTATACCAAAACTTTCCTGAAGAGACTAAGGAAGGGTACGATAAACGTCAGTATGGAATATAAACCAGCAACAAAGCAACAATTACACGATAAATGATATAATGATATAAACTCCGTCCCAAGTGCAAACAATATATTATGTGTCCTTGATCTTGCTCCTCTACACTACATGTTTCGGCCTCAGACTGCCATCATCAGGTGTATAACACTCACGTTGCTGTCACACTGCACCCAGCCCAAAATTTAACATTTAAAACACTTTCCTTGTTATTATCAACATCTACTTCGTTGATATCTGTCTGGTTTGTAGATTATTTTACACACGTTAATTTTGAACTAGCCGCTGCAGCACTTTAGACATAGGGCGAGTAACCCTAACAATTTTAAATTTAAAATTTAGAGAAAAATTTTAAAAGATTTTAAAATTAGAACTAAAGATTTTATAGTGCTACTACAGGTACGTCAAAATTAACGTGTGTAAAATAATCTACAAACCAGACAGATATCAACGAAGTAGATGTTGATAATAACAAGGAAAGTGTTTTAAATGTTAAATTTTGTGCTGAGTGCAGTGTGACAGCAACGTGAGTGTTATACACCTGATGATGGCAGTCTGAGGCCGAAACATGTAGTGTAGAGGAGCAAGATCAAGGACACATAATATATTGTTTGCACTTGGGACGGGGTTTATATCATTATTTCATTTATCGTATAGAGTGCAACAGGATGCTTAAATATAATACTGTAAACAATTAAACATGGAGACGGACAGTTTTTCCATGGCAATCCATTGATTGCCGAGGGCTACACATCTCAGAAGCAATGACCTCGTTGTGTAACCCTACCAGGTGTCGTCCCCAAATGAAAATGTATTCTATTGCACTGATATACAGTAACTGTGATTTCTGGAGCTCCTTTCGCAGTAAAGTATAGTTAGTGCCTCGTAACTTTAGCCGCGCGGAAAGGTAAACGCTCTTGTGGAGCACGCGAAGCTGTACGCGTGCTGTGGTGACGTTCAGAGCTACTCCCCGAGCGGAAAACATTAGCTGTTACTTACCTGGCCTCACTATGAACTTTTCCGTGCGATTGTCGATGTGCCATGATAGTGACACGAACACCAATCGCTATGACTGGTACCAACTAACAAGCAACACAACATACTGTACACCTGACCACACTCCAAGACACTACATTCCAAACTGGTAGTACCCACGCTGACGTAAGCTGATAAGACTGCTCTCCCCAGCCCCATGAGAGATGGTATGACCCCTCTACCACGGCTAGAGTTCCGAGGAACTAACAGTACAGTCATAAAACTCCGTGACTTCAGCCCGCAAGCGAACTATACCGATCGAGGGACCGCCGCTTGCCGGCGAAATTAGTGCCAACTTTAGTGGATGGAGGGTACCGCGTGGTCAGAGTAACGAATTCCCACGGCCGTTAATTGCAGTTTTCTAGACCAGAGCCGCTACTTCTCCATTCAAGTAGCTCCTCAGTTATCCTCACGAGGCTGAGTGGACCCCGTTCCTGACGCACTATTTCGCATAGAATCTGGTAGCACCGGGAATCGAATCCAGGACCTCTGGATCTGTAGCGGTCAAAGTACAGTCATATTATTCTACAAAGTTTACTGAGATGTGTCTGCGCTGGAAACCTGGCCGAGTCCACGCTCAACAAAGTTTGCTCTGATAGAACAGAGTTCTTCTTGAGAATCTGATAGTCACTTAGCTCACCAATATATTCCTGAACGTTAATTGAACCATGTCCACAAGAACCTGCCACTGGAACCTACTTTGAGCCAAGTGAATTCAGCCCATGCTCTCACATGACCAGTTTTAATATTATTCAAGTGGTTTCTTCTCTTAAAATTTTCAGACTACAATGTTTTACACATTTGTCGTCACCTTCAATACTAATGTTATATATCTCACTCATCTAAATCTTCATGATTAAAGTAAGTTTGTAGTAAATCACAAACTGTGAAGCTGATTATTGTGTTTTATTCATGGTTTTGTTACTTCCTCTCTCTTATGTAGTCTGCTGCTTAAAGTGTAATGGGACTGACTTGCCCGCAGTTAAGCATTGTCTTTGCACTGTGCTGTTACGGGTCTCGCAGTAATTATTGAAAGAGAAAGAGCGGAGGACACGTTCTGCGTGATTTCAGCGTCTGCAAGTCACCAACTGAAGATTCTTCGGAGTCTATAAAGGAAAGTGTTTGTGTTCTGATCCTCTCGATCTCTCTGAGAGGGACGGGACAAGGCAACTACCGTGAAATTGAAGTAATTCTGTTTATTTTTAATGATCAACGAGCGATATACCTGACTTGATCAACTGCAACAGCGTTAACCAGATTACTCACGCCTTGTAGGACAGTGTGTATGATAGTATGGGTTCCGAAGGACTGAAGGCTACTCATATTTATTGTTACTGGATCATAGAGAGATTCTGACTGATTTATAGAATACAAAGCTGGATCCTAAAAAAACTATGACTGAAAAACGTATCATGAGTAATTAAGAAAGAAACTTAATCCTAAAATGCTAAGATTAAAAAAAAATCATCCTCAAAAATTTAGCTGAAAAATAAATTATAAAGGTTTGTGAAATTGCAAACTTTTGAGTTGGGAGCGACACTAGCATCATTTATTGTAGGGCTCCAACTTGAAGTATGTTAGTAGCCCCTGGGAAAACGTAAACTGATTAAAACTCTAAGACTATAAACTTTATGAAAAAAAGAAACTTGATTGGAAGCTTAATCTTAACTAGGATCACAGGACTGATCCTAAAATAATAGGACTGGAAGCTTCATCTGTAAAAAGGAAATGAAAACGTAATCCTACATGGATAGGACTGGAAGCTTGTTTCTAAAAGAATGTTCAAGGCATATAGATTTCTTAATTGATTATTCTTAGAAATGTTTTCTAATGACCAAACGCTTGAGGTCTGTTGGTACCATATGAAAGAGCTAACCTAAGTCAGTACAACTACAGCTATGTATACACCTGACATCAGTTACGGCGGAGTCAGCAGAGCGGATGTCTCCAACTCCCTCACCTGAGGACGGAAACAGGACAGTTTCCGTGATGTGGCGTTCTTTACAATATCGGCCGATGGACGAAGTCCGACAGTCCGTTAATCTTGAGTGCTGTACACCGTGGCCAGAGCCCTTTAGAATGTAACAGACATTAACAAATTCAACTAATCAGCATACATCCCGCTTTCGCATCTGTCAGAACCCAAGTCTATCTCACGTGGATTAGCATAGCTGCCAGCACTGTACAAAAATCTCCTTTCAGCTTATTTTTGGCTCACCGCTCTTTGTCACAATTTGTTGAGTAAACCAGCCGGACATTACAGTCAAGTTCGTCTGTTGTGAAGTTACATCGTCTCTGTGTCATCCGCTGAGTTAACTTGCGTAGTATGGATATACGTAAATACCTGAAGAATAGGTAAAGTAAGTAAAGCTATCCCTGTAACATGCCGTCGAGGGCCATAGGGTTGTGAGACGTCGAGGCTCTCACATTCTCTAGGCAATCGACTCACAGATGGCGGTAAGGTTGTCAGCCTTACGCGCCGGCCATCCTTTACCCCCAGGAAAATTCCTGGTACTGAATTCTGTTAAGAGGCTGAGTCGACCCCAGGCTCAGCTACCCTACCGCGTGCCCCCTTCTGAGGAGTAGGTTTGAACGTAATGCCAATGTGCTGTACATCACTTTAACCAATGTCAGACTTATAAAACAAAATATTAAATATTAAAAAATAGTATCAATCAGTACAGGTTTTCGGAATGTTGTAAAGCATTAATGAATCTAGCAGCATTGGGCCGGTTTCTGAAGAGACTGTCAATACAGTTTGGAAAGAGACTCGATACTGCTGTTTCCTGATAAGAGAGCTCAAACCGTATATTGATTCGATTCCTGTCTTCAACAAAAAGTATATGACGATATACAAACTAACCGAGTAGGATGAAGCAGTGACATTGGTCTAGACAGTCATTCGGAAAGCATCCACTTTGAATAGCGGCAGCGCTGCTGGCTTTTCTTAAGTTCATACGGCAGAATCCTTCCCGACAAGTTAACAGCCACACCGTCAGGAAATTCTCCGCCATTTATGAAACCTCAAGGTTCACAAAACAAAAAACAAACAAACTCCGTGCCTTGTAGTCCGCAAGTGAACTACACTGACCGAGCGACCGCCGCTTGTCGGCGAAATTAGTGCGAACTTCAGCGGATAGAGGGTGTCGCGTGGCCAGCGCAACCCATCCCCACGGTCAGTAGTCTCGATTTTCTAGACCGGAGCCGCTGTTTCCTTAAAATAGCTCCTCAGTTATCCTCACGAGGCTGAGTGGACCCCGTTCCAGACCCAGTACTTCTCAGAAAATGTGGTGGCGCCGGGAATCGAGCCCGGGACCTCAGAATCTGTAGCCAGGAATTCTGACCACTAGACCACAGAGGCGGTCCCTCAAGGTTCACACACAAACCGCAAATGAAATGCTGTTTAACGAATTCCTATCTCATTTGCAATGAGGAGTTTATATTATTCAAAAATAATGTATATAACCTAAGAATTAATCAATTTACAAACACCTGATTTAATGAATAGTTCTCTCTTCTGGTATAAAACTCCGTGTAGTCCGTTGAAAGTCAATAGACGTTTCGGAAGAACACGTCGCCTCCATCTTCACTGTAGTAGGATAAAGCCAATCAAGAAACCAGCATGACGCATGTGGCAAGCAGAGCTCTGCTGAACAGACTAAACTGCGTTACACCCCAGAACATGGAATTCTTCATGATTACCGCCATGAAGACCCCAGGTCCTGTACTTAATGTAATTTTATTTAAGCCTGTAAACACTTTATTTATATTGGTCAACAACATGTTAATGTTTCACGGTCATAGGTTTAAGGACCAAGCCCAGTCCCTAAGATTGGAGATCAACCTTGTCATCTGCTCGCAACTGCTTATTCAGTACGTTCATAGCTGCATATCCTCCGTATCTGGAGGCTGACTCCTCCATCCACAATCCTGGGACGGGCCATGTTGCGATGAGATGGAATAACTTGATGGCGAATACCTAGCAAGGCTTACAACCATCTCTTCATCATGCATTTAGACTTATCCCACGTCTTTGTAATCCCTCGGAAATTTTAAGGCAAAAGAGGATCAGTTTGCTTTGAGTTACGGTGTGACAACAAATCAGTGATGTAAGAAAACTTCAGAAGTTTATCAAGCTGAGAGCGTAATTACTGTCACGTACACATGGTGCTCTTTCATCGATGGGTAAAGCGGTCTGAGCGAGAAGCTGACCATTCACCTCCAACTAATGCCGAGGTTAATGTGTGGATTTATACATCCACTTATTCATATTTCTTCGTGGCGTAATGGTTAATTAGTTAAACACTGGTCAATTTTACCTATTTTACTGCTGTACCTTTCCATCTCTGTTGTCTAGTGGTCAGAGTTCCTGGCTACAGATCCAGAGGTCCGGGTTCGATCCCCGGCGATACCAGATTTTCTGATAAGTAGAGTGTCTGGAAAGCGGCCCACTGAGACTCGTGACGATAACTAAGGATCTATTTCAAGTAAATAGCGACTCCGGTCTAGAAAACCGAGATTAACGGCCGTGGGGATTCGTTGCGCTGACCACGCGACACCCTCTATTCGCTGAAGTTCGCACTAACTTCGCCAACAAGCGGCGGTCGCTCGGTCGGTATAGTTCGCTTGCGGAATAAAGAAAAACACGGAGTTTTTGTTTTTTGTACCTTTCCATCAGGATCGACACGGCCGGCACTTCATAAATTTTACAATAGTTTTTCACTCTGCACAGAGCATACATCGGCTTCTGAGTTGTACTTCCTCTTGACCGATGCAATTTGTTTAATTTATAAGAAATAACCTCTTAATGAGGACTCAAGACAAAGACACCATTACTCGCCATATTTACAGCCCGTCCACCCGGCTGCACTTCAGGAAAGGGCATCGTCCCACGATTACAGGGCCCTCTTTGTTCTTGCAAGTTCATGGGATATAAATTTCTTGGAATAAATTTGAAGAATCACATGTAAAAGTTAGCTGAGTTGTATGAACCGTCTAACATATTTGATAAGTTCTTCGTCCGAATTTCGGTTTATACCATCTACTCTAATAGAGACATTTCATGTCATATTCTTCGTCCATCGTTCTTAAGTCGTCCTACCATGATCTCATGTACCGCCAGGGTTTCTCACTGACCAGTTTAGAAACGCATATAACTTACACTTTTAAACCCATAAGTGATGTGTTATACTCAGAGTTGAGGTCAAGATCCGATATTAGTTAATAGATCGATTTTTAGATTATGCAACTTCACTGTCTCAGTTGCAACGGCCATACAGTGCTGAATGAGATGCGGAAATGGTCATGACTGTGATTCAGAGTCGACATTTGACTGTACGGGTAGAAGAGCCACGAGAAGTTTCAGTCTGAGAGCTGATTAGCTCGACTGAGATTCAAATTGGGTACTTCTAGAATACACGTTTAGGGCGCTACTGCTCAAACAGTCTGTAGCGCCAGTAAACTGAAATGCAAGAAGTCTAACTTCGCTATAAAGATCTTAACAGCCCAGCCTCATTGCTGCTGATGGGTGTGTATCGTGACAGTCGTAAAGAACGGCCATTGACTGAACTTGAATGCAAGAGAGTGCAGCACACACTTAACGCATACATGTCTGAAATAAGGAGTTCAAAACTGTAAAATTTTTATTTCAATTTTCAAAATATTTTTGTTTTCATTGAACACGAAAGTAGATTCACCTACGTCAAGATAAGCCTTAGTCGAGTCTTATGTTACGACCGACGGTCAGTCGGCCAGTCTGTCTTGGAGTAAAGCACCCATTTGGGGCTTATGACCAGATTTTTGTTACTGTCACACATTTGCGTGTTTATTGATGTGGGGCGCTCTCTCTGACGAAAAGACGAGTCTGTCGTTTACAATTGCTGCGGTTCTCGCCAGCGCAGTCATTCTCTGATCCGAGTCCCATGGCACATGCCACCATATTTTACTGTCTCAGTTTTGAGACTTTTTCTTTGTCTCTATCCTACGACTCGCAGGGCTACGGTGGAGGTATTCGACCCCGCCTCCATGCGAGATCATCAGCATAAATTTTAATATATTCCTTATTAAACGACCATGGCTGATTATGTGTCTTTTTCAGAGCTCCATTTCCTTGATTATTGAAATAAATTGCGATATAGTTGGAAATGTTACAAAATACTAGACTAATTAAAAATAGAGGAATACGGATATTAACGTAGTAGTTTCTAATTGAAATTTTAAAACGAATCAAATAAGAATCATTTATAATATAAACGGATTCCATGCGATATAATTACTAAGTAGAATTTTAAGGCTTAAAACCGCTCATACGAAAGACCAATAATGGACAGGATCCTTAGTTAGCCCCATCCGGCCTTACACCTTTACAAAATTCATAGTAAGGTCTTCTGGAATATTATTTGGTGTAGGCTGTTACAAGGGTCTCGGCGTTTCGGAGGAATATACTCCCTCCATCTTTACTTCAACTCAGTAGATGGAGGAAGCTTGTTCCCCCGAAACGTTGGTGCTCATGTACCAGGTCACACGGTGTCACAACCCAGAAGACTACGATTTTGTTTCTTCATAAGTTGTCTTCCCGTGGCCCCTCTTCATCTCGCTCTTCAAGGCGGAGGATAAAGAGTAAAATTATGCATGGAAATTAGAGTATCAGCCTGAATGTGTACTGGGTTTCATCGCCGGCTTAGGGTTAAATAATTTTAGGAGAGAAATTAACAGTCTCACTGACAATACCGTAAAATATTATTTATATAAGACGTAAAATCTTATGAGTAACAGGGACAAAATGTAATTGATAATTTCAGTTTATGTGCTAGAATTTTTATAAACTATTATTTTTCTCTAGGGCACGCGGTAGCGGAGTTGGTTGAGGCACTATGCTACAAGCCGGAAGGTCGCGGGATCGAATCCCGATGAGTTCATTGGATTTTTTTAATTTACCTAATCCTTCCAGCCGCACTATGGCCCTGGGGTCGACTCAGCCTCTAACAGAACTGAGTACCAGGAATATTCTTGCAATGTTCTTGGGGGTAAAGGGCGGCCGGCGCGTAAGACTGACAACTTTACCGCCATCTTTGAGTCGATTGTCTAAATAATGTGGGAACCTCAACATCTCACAACCCTATGGGCCTTCACGGCCTCTTACAGGGATAGCTTTACTTTACTTTTTACTTATTATTTTTCTCTCTCGTTTTCCTCTTATTCTTCTTCCTCTTAGTTTTCTTCTTCTTTTTCACTGCCCGCGCCCTCCCTCTCAGCCTGCTTTCCGTGTTTTGAAGAAATCAAAGTAGAGTACTATCTTCTGGGATATACCGCCGTGTAGTCCGTTGAAAATCAACCGATGTTTCCGAGGAACATATCGCCTCCATCTTCAGGGTCGAAAAATAAGCCGAGCAAGATACCAGCGTGAAAGCAGGTGGCAAGCAGAGTAATCGCCTTGGCTGGATAGAAGCTTCGGTCACTAGGGGGCCCCTGGCTTCTCACTGGTGTTGTAAGGAGCTACCGCGACACGACTGCGTCACTCGTACGTTGCCTGTAATGTACTATCTGCTTTGGTCTGGTGTATGTGGATATCGGAATTTTCCAATGCTGCTATGATCGGGGTTTCGTGTTGCCTGATGCGTTGGTATAGCTTTGCGGATGCTCTTTTAACCTCTTCATTTAAGGATCTGGCGCCTAGCGTTGCGTGCACTGATGCATTGATGCATTTGATGTATATCTGTCCCCCTCATATATCCTCCGATAAACTTTATTCCGAATGAATTTCGGCTTCTTCATACTGCTTTCGGGAGCTCCATACAGTAGAATGGGACGGATTATTGATTTGTATAAACGAGTTTTTAATTTTATGTTAAATGTGCGCGATTTAAAGATGGTGTTCCCCCCAACCAATGGCTCTTCCAGCCCATTCAGGGCCCTGGCCTCTTAATTAGTTCCGTAATCATTTTTCACATACGGAAGAACTTGAGCGAGTGATCAGCCCGTCGCAAGGCCTCTAGCTAAACACATGATAACACAAACACAGAATAAACGCATACACGCACCAAACATCCACACACTAAGTGGGATTCGAACCCACGAGTCCATCATCCGAACGAGCGATGACAGTTCATGACTTAGACCGCGCAGCCACCGTGACCGGAGAGCCTTGATATACACGTATAACAATGGTAAAATGAATGCGACTTCTTATTTGGATCCCTTTAGAATAATTTTAAAGACCCAAATACAGTAATTCCAATAACGATTAGCAACATGGGTCATGAGAGGATTGACTTATTCACAGAGAATGGAGTTGCAACAGTCACGGATGAGCTCTAAGGATGGATTCACTGCGGTCCACCATTCACTCACTGGTCCTTCTTTGTTTTTCTGATTTCACGGATTAGACATTGGCTGGTTCCACCTCACAACTAATTTCAGACAGTGGAAATTTTCACCACGCGTCGGACTGCTTGGGTGGGAACCCAGTCCATCGCAACACAATACAGGACGGCAAATGAAAACGCGAACATCCATATCCTGATTCCATGGTACGCACCCTAAACAAGTGGCCACTCTGTCTGGCATTATTTATTATTATTATTATTATTATTATTAGAGGGGGTGGGTTTCCCCATGCACTTAGACCAGTTATTGGTCCATTCTGCGTCCCCCTTTAATTTCTACTGTCCCCATATCCTACCGGTACTGGTGCGTGCTATCAGCCCCGTTCAGCCAACGAGGTCGGCGGTCGGTACCTGATATTTCCCCCATCCACCAGAGGCGTTGGAAACTACTTGGGCGGGAAATTGTTGCCTAATTAATTTTGCTCAGAGGTCTCCTAGAGACATGAGGATCTTTTACGTGCCGTAAAGCTACGACACGGGACCCACGGCTTAAAGTCCCTCCCGGAGGACTTGTTCCCTGAATTTTTCCGCCCTTAAAAATTCCCGCGTACCTTGAGTCATGAGGTGGGAACGTTACCCCTAGACTACGGAGGCCGCTCTGTCTGGCATTAGTTACTACGGCTGATAATTATGTTTTCAAAAGTGATGCCGTCAATTAATAGGAACAGAGCATAATTCATAATTTATTCTCTAGTAGGACTCGGGGTAGCTGTCAGTTGAGCGACAGGCTACAGGCTGGACGGCTCGAGTTCGATTCCTGGCAGGGAAAGATTTTTCTGTTCTTCAGTGTCCAGACCAACTCTTGGGCACAATCAGCCTCCTATCCAATGGATACCGGTGACCTTCCTCTGGAGCAAATCGGTCGCAGTGTGAAAATGACTACACACCTCCAACTAGTGTCAAGTTCAAGAAAGGTGAAGCTATAAAAGGTAAAGCGATGCCTGTACCAGGCCGTGAAGGCCCATAGGGTTGTGAGACGTTGAGGGTCGCACGTTATCTAGACAATCGGCTCAAAGATGGCGGTAAGGTTGTCAGCCTTACGCTCCGGCCGCCGTTTACCTCCCAGGAAAATCCTGGTACTCATTCTGTTAGAGGTTGAGTCGACCCCAAGACCATAGTGCGGCTGGAAGAATTAGGTCAATTAGAAAAAAAAATCCACTTCATCGGGACTCGAACCCGCGTCCTTCCGGCTTGTAGCATAGTGCCTCAACCAACTACGCTACCTCGTGCTCCCTGGTGAAGCTATACGTACCCATAAATCTACATGGCCTGGCGATTAAATAATTAAGCACAGGGACAAAGTTACATTATCCAGAAGCGCTCCAAACGATTAATGGGTCTAAATCTAGTATAAATGCAGGCAAATTGCCACCTGAGGCCTGAATCTACATTACCTTCGAACTAGTAAATGCATAACAGGCATATGTTTCAGGGATCATCTAACAGCTCTGCGAAAAAATTAAACTTGCCTGAATGATTTAATGTGAAAAATGTTCTTTTCGGTGTTCGTGACAATTTAGTGGCCTTTAACTTTCAGACGTACTATACTTCTGGTCACAGAGGCTGAGGGGAATGTTCTCACAGAATGAGATCAAGACAAGTTCCACATGTACAAGAAACTGAAACCAAAAAGAAGGACAAAACGGAAATAAGAGCAAAATAAAAAAGTTAGACTTGTTAAACCTCCGATATGTAGCATCATAAAACTTGATCTAAGAGCAGGCCCATTGGCCCCGCACAGGAGTGGCGAGCTGCCCCACACCCACCAAGTGACTCCAGTTATCGGTCGGGTACCAATGACCTGGCCAGACACTGCCCGCTTCACCTCTGTAATTACTTCACAACTTGCTACGAAACAATTCTCTCTCGTTGCCAACAGCGACGGTCCCATTTATCTGGACCATGGACTTGAGAAGCACGGTTCCTACACAATCAATTTTTCGTAGCCTGAACGAATCACTACCATGCAACCAGCTGCTGTGAGTAAAATTCGATTTTTGGCTGAGAATATCTTGACTGACTGCTTAAAATATGTAACTAATTTAATGAAATCGAAAGGATAATTTAGCCGGTCACGGTGACTGCGCGAAATGTCTTCAGCCGCTTGAGTACTTGGATCGTGGGTTCGAATCCCACTAAAGGCATGGTGCGTAGGTAGCGACCTTGTGATGGGTTCATACCCGTCCAAGAAGTCCTACCGACTCCTTATAAGGTCCTTACTTCAGATTCATTCTGATGGAAACAGGCCACAGGACCTAATCCATCATTCTTCAAGGTAGAAGAAGAAAAGGTTATTTCAGTGGTTTGTAATTAATATTCCAAGCGTGTCAGCATTACGCTAATGACCTGCATTTATATTCGGCAGCTGCTTGGTTCTGATCTCGACCGGGTTACCCACTAACCACCCTAACGAAGGTTTCTTTCTAAAAGAGTGTTCTCCAATATACTACACAAGATCCGTTACCAAATGATTATGTTCCAACATTTCACACACAGTTTCTCATCTCATTTGACGCCACAAAACCGGTGCAGCTGAAAAACGTTGTTAGGAACCAAACGACCAATCGATAAAACCAGCACAGAGCTATAATTAAATTCAAGTACACGTAAATTTGGGGCACGCGGCAGCGTAGTTGGTTCAGGAACTATGCTACAAGCCGGAAGGTTGCGGGTTCACAGTCATGTCTTTATTAGCCGTTGCTCGGTAGCGGCTTCTAACGGCGGCCGTTCCCTCTCCACTGGGTTACTGAACTGTCCACGGCCTCAGCTATCAGCTTCTCACAGCAACAGCTCGCAACGACTGAACCTAAGTAGTTCTCTGACTAACTCAGTTACTCACCAACCAACTCAACTAACTGAACTCACTCCACAATAACTGTCCTGCTTATAACATCGCGGCACGGCTCGCACAGAAAATACCGTCCATCTGTTGTTGTTTATGTGTCGCTGCCTAGTAACGGTCATTTTCTAGTTGTTTCGCGGTCGTTGCCTAGCAACGGGTCTACATACTACAAATTATGTTCTCTTCGTCTCTCGTACCTAAGAGGTCAGGCTTTGAAATAAAACGGCAGAAGAAGCTGTTGTTTTCACGGTGGTCCAGTGTCGAATGTCTAACTTCCTTGGCACAAAAACTTGTTTTGTGGCTGAGTGGATTCACTTGACCAGATAGCTCGGATTGCTTGCTGATACAGCGCGATGCAACCGTCAGCGTGATTACAACCCTGCTGAAGGCCTGTTAGTGTCGCTCAGTCGGTCCGTCTGAAAGAACTCGAGAACCGCTGGACGATTTGACGCGAACTCTGACATTAGAGACGATTATTCAGAAAAAGAAAGCTGTCAAGATATTTAAATTTCGATTTCAACAGGACGACTTTAAGGAGCACTTTATATTAAGACCTCTCTACATGCGTTTCAGGGGACATCCGGAGCGTAACGCGCTAAATAATTGTAGGACCGAAATGTTTTCAGGACTAACGTTACAGAAGGGAGTCAAGCATACATTTCACGTACAAGGCTTACGGTTTTCATGATAACTCGTCAATGTATAGTAAGCATACATTTTAGAACGTTCGTATTCAACAACTGAAAACACTCTCTTGAACACACTCTCAATTAGGAGGAAAAGAAGTAACTCTTTATTCAATTTAGACTGCACTGCAAAATCTTTTATTTTACTCCCTTAGCGCAGAACAATTTTTACAGTACAAGTATTACAACATGACTTTGGACACGAATATTGTGGAATGTAGAACCGTTGCTAGGCAACGACCACGAAATAAGCAGCTATACAATAGCCGTTGCTAAGTAATGGATCTGTAAACAACGGCCGTTGCTAGGTAATGGTCGCAAGAGACACGCACGCAACAATGGAAGAGCTGTTAGGGCTGGTGTTTTGTGTGCAGACTGTTCCGAAGCTCTATAACGAGGGCCAGCTGCCAATAGAAGGGAGTCTAGAGTCTTGAGACGGCAGTGAGAATACAAGGTTGGTGTGATATAGTCGGCAGCCTGGGGGTCATTTAGTGGAGTGAAGTGAGTTGGTTGGTGAGTGAGTGAGTTAGCTAGAGGAATACTGAGATTCAGTTCTTGTGAGCTGTTGCTGTGAAAAGCTGGTAGCTGAGGCACGGCGACAGTTCGGGAACCCAGAGGAAAAGGAACGTCCGCAGTTGGGAGCCGTTACCAGAAGACGGGTGAAAACACTGCAGACTGAGAAGACTTGAGCATATGCTCTAGTGATCTGTAAGAGTGTGAATTAACAATAGCGCTACAGTTACTTGTAGTTACGAGGTATGAAAATAAGTGTTCAATAAACCCAAGCACAAAATCGAAAACCCATCGGCAGTCACAGTCATACACGTAACAAGATTAAACAATTTATAAATCTTTAGTTCTTGTTCAGGCTGACAGTAAACATTTAAACCTTATTAATCAGTGTAATAACCTAACAGTGAATAACTGCATGGGAACTGAAATTTTGATTTGCAATGGAAATGTTCTTCGTAGTCTTAATTATTTCATTTGTAATTCCTTTTTCCAAATGCATCTGTTAATTGTATATTGTATCCATTTTTAATATTGTTATCTGTGTTTTTGTGAACGACGATAACAAATCAAAACCTGATTCTGGAGGAAATTGAGAAGAGACTGAACTCGGGTAATGCTTGCTACGATTTACTCCAGAAACTTTTGTCTTCACGTCTGCTGTCCAAAAACATAATAATCAGTATATAAAAAACCATAATTTTGCCTGTGGTTCTGTATGGGTGTGAAGGTCTCTGACTTTAAGGGAGGAACATAGACTGAGGGTGTTTGAGAACAGGGTGTTGAGGAGAATATTTGGACCGAAGAGAGATGAAGTGATAGGAGGTTGGAGAAAACTGCATAATGAGGAGCTTCATAACTTGTACTTTTCTTCAAGTATAATTGGAATGATCAAGTCAAAGAGGACGAGGTGGGCAGAGCATATAGCACGAATGAGGGTGAAAAGGAATGCATATAGGATTTTTGTTGGAAATCGTGAAGGAAAGAGACTACTGGGAAGACCAAGATGTAGGTGGGTTGACAATATTAAAATGGATCTTAGAGAGATAGGATGCGATGGTATGGATTGGATTGATCTGGTTCAGGATAGGGACAAGTGGAGGGCTCTTGCGAACACGGGAATGAACCTTCGGGTTCCATAAAATGCGGGGGAGTTCTAGAGTAGTTGCAGATTTGGCTTCTCCTCAAGAAGAGCTCAGCTCCATAAGTAAGTAAGTAAGTAATTAAGTAAGTAAGTAAGTATTTGTACGGCCAGGGACAAGAGAATGATGAATGAATGAATGAATGCTTGAATGAATTTGTTGAATGCATAACCAATCGCGCCATAGCAAGGCCAATTATTCGAGTGTGAATGCGATGCAATACGATGGTCAGGAGTCTCAAAAAACCGTGAGCCAATGAACAAGTAATAAGAATAATATAAACCACGACTATAATAAAGCAAAACAATGTACTAATATGTCGCTTAGTCAAAATTGTTCAGATTGCAAGTTTACTTAATCTGCTCGACATTAATTAGGGCTTCGTGTTCTTGAGATCAGTTTTATCAGATCCGTACAGAATCGTATCCAGCGAAATTGATGGGAGTCACGAGTGTTCATTCAGACGTACTAGATCAACTATTGAGAAGGTATTCTGCAGTCCTCAGTGACAGGAGAAGAAATTGGAGTACGATGGTATAATATGTCAGCATTCAGTGACGTGCTCTTGTACACACGGCAAGGGCAAGCGAGTTCCATAAAAGGCCAGGCATTTCTCGAGCACTTGAAAGAGAATGAGTTCCATGGAACTGGTTGGTTAGGGCTCGGCCTACCGAGGGGTCTGCGCCAAAGACAGCAACACAGGCAACGAATACACATCCGTGCCACGAACGACATTCGGCTCTGCGGTTCGTCGGTTGGAAACTGCATCAGGCCAAGCGGCCAATATCCTCAAATAAAATTATAAATACACCAAGTTCCGGGAAGGACCAATCGCCTACTTTCCTTGATACGACGCGTTCAGCAATAATTCTGTTGTTGCACGTGCACTGCTTATCGCGGTAACGCTTTTAGAGAGCCGCTGCCTAGCAACGATAGGGAGATACACATATAGACACACAGACTGATTAGAAAGGCATATGAAGTAGCCGTTGAGATGGACTCAGGTGCCATCACATACATACCATGTTTCATAAAGATTGATTAAAAAAAAGTAAGTAAAAATATATCTGTAACAAGCCGTGGAGGCCCATAGGGTTGTGAGATGTCCGGGCTCCCACATTTCCTAGACAATCGGCTCATAGATGGTGGCAAGGTTGTTAGCCCTACGCGCCGGCCGCCCTTTATCCTCAAGAGTATTCCAGGAATATTCCTGTTACTTATTTCTGTTAGAGGCTGAGTCGAACCCAGGGCCACAGTGTGGCTGGAAGGATTAGGTCAGCTGAAAAATAAAATGATCTCACTGGGACTTGAACCCGCGACCTTCCGGCTTTTAGCATAGTGCCTCAACCAACTGGTTTAGCCATTCAAAAGTTGGCAAGGGGTTGGAGATACACAGACAAAGGTACAGAATATAGATCGCATAAGCCTGCTTGCATTTCTTACCCTGACAGAACAAAAATTGCAAGAATTTGATACTAAAAAGCAAGTAAAATATGCGGACCTAGGAAACAAGATTAACTGGACAATGGGTGTAGGGTTCAATGGCCGGCTCATGTGAACTCGGTAATAATTTTCAATTCCATAACATGAGGGAAATATTTTGACTATCTGAGAGACTACGAGCACCTCCAAATGGATGAGAGACCATGCAGCTAGTTACGTTTTCCTGTGCATGCTCTGCGCTTCACGGGGACCGGAGCGCCGCTTGCCGCGGAACACATGCTTATATAGCCGATGACTAAGCATGTCACTAACATTCTTACCTTTGTCACAGATCACAGGAGATGTCGATAACGCTGTCCCTCTACACGTAAATAAGGTTCGCAATTAATTGTTTTGTTAAAAACACACGTACAGCAAACCTTGTTGCACTTACAGGACACCAGACACCGACTTGCGTTGGTTGACTTCAGCAACTGTGTTGCCGCTCTACTTTAGACTTTGACACTCCAGTCTCTTGAGCTACGTGTAGACGTTTCAGTGATTTTCATCTAACTTCTCCTCAGTAACATTCGGCGCTTAGGAGCCCCAATGTTCTAAATTTATACACCAAATTATGAATTGTTTGTCCGCTGGGAACTCTTTCATCCTAAAATTTACTTCAGAATTTTCACCGATAATTTCCAACAGATCCGTATTTCACGTAGGTGTCATACAGAAATACACGTTGCTCATGACGTTGATAACACCATCCTACTGCTGACAAATCATAAACAAACACACAATACCGTGTAGAGGTCTACAAGTTAATCATTTCCCTTAATTCCAAACGTCATCGGCCGTCAAGTATGCTGAGTCATTGGCAAAACTCGCATGTATTCAGCGGCCTAAGGCGTACCAGTCCCAGTGAAGCGCAGAGCCGTGAACCCGTCAAGTTTACTAAAAAAATGAAAGAGACCCTGTATAAGGGCAAGGTGACCTTTCTCAGCATCACGTTCATACCACATTTAATTAAGAACTGTATTTCCAATTATGGTCGACCACAGTGACCGCGCGGTCTAAGGCATGAACCGTCTTCGCTCTCTCGAAAGCTGGGATTGTAGGTTCGAATCCCATTCAAAGCATGCATGTCTGTACTGTGTGCGTTTTTCTGTGTTTGTGTTGTTCTGCGTGTAGGTAGAGGCCTTGTGACGGGCTGATCCCCGGTCCAAGGCGTAATTCCGGCAGTGTATAGGTTCAAGAAACTGGAAAAAGCGACCAAGGCTCAACAAAGGGTTGTAAAGCCATATTGAAAATAATTTCCAATTATACCTACTGCAGCCATTGCACTGTTTCACTCAGTCACGCCAGTGACTGCCAAGACAGGAGACATCTTCTGAGAGAGCACCATGAGGTAATAGAAGAAGGAATCCAGGAAATTATTTTGACGTCGACATATATATATATGTTATACAAAGTACGCCGACCATTCGGGGGCACGCGGTAGCGTAGTTGGTTAAGGCACTATGCTACAAGCCGGAAGGTCGCGGGTACCATTCCCGATGAGGTGGATATTTTCAATTGGCCTAAGCCTTCCAGCCGCACTATGGCCCTGGGTTCACTCAGCCTCTAACAGAAATGAATACCAAGAATCTTCCTGGGGGATGAAGAGCGGCGGGCGCGTGAGGCTGACAAACTTACTGCCATCTATGAGCCGATTGTCTAGAAATGTGGTAGCCTCGACCTCTCATAACCGTATGGGCCTCCAGGGTCTGTTACAGGGATAGCTTTACCTCACGGGGACGATTCTTGACCATACTGTATGTATGTATATGTTACGTCGTTCTCATGTCCGAGTAGATCTAACCTGCTCGGAAAATACGACGCTTTAAAGCAGAAACAACATGATAAAGACATAAAGTTGTTAAAGGAAGGGAAGGAAGCATTAAGGTACGGAAGAAATGATTCCTCATTGAATATGAATGGGATTTTCGCTAATGTTTTTCATAATATTGCAGCCTTGCAGAACAGTTATACTACCGAACTGTAATTGGCTTTAATCATTAGTTCTATAACGGTGCATTAAATAGGTCACGACCCTGATTTACCATTTCGTATCCATTAGCATTACATCATGAGAGTGGAACTTCGAAATGAAAGGAAACACTCTCCTTGTAATGCAAAGGCCTACAGAAAGTGTAAATGGTGTTACTTGGGGCTGTTTACCTCTCAGTACCTTATGTAGTATATGTCTGCACTGTTTCTTATAAGGACAGCCTCTGACAACATTAAACAGAAAGTAAACAATACTATCCTTTCTAAACAAAATCAAAAGTCGTCTGACAGTGTCATACCTTTATGGGAGTTAAGTGCAAGACAAGTTGGATTTATATTTACAGCTAGTAGAAAGCATTATAAGGGATTGTACCTGGCAGCATGCGCTCCATATAAATACATGTGTAATTTGCACTCCTTTTGCGTAGAGAATGCTTCACCTTGAACGCTATGCTCTATTTTTTCAGCGCAAAATGCATATTTGGGGGTCACGGTGGGCGCACGGTCTAAGACATGAATCGTCTTCGCCCGCTTCATCACTTGGATCGTGGGTTCGAATCCCACTCAAGGCATGGATGTCTGTGTGCATTTACTCTGTGTTTGTGTTGTTCTGTGTGTAGGTAGCGGCCTTATGACGGGCTGATTCCCCGTCCTAGGAGGTCTTCCGACTGTGTATAGATTAAGAAACTGAAAAAGAGACCAAGGTCCACAAGGGCTGTAAAACCATAGATAGATAGATAGATAATGCATATTTGGAACTGGATGATTATCATATTTACTGAACTAATATAAGAGCGACCCAACCAAAACTTTCCCGGTTTCGCATTAAGGATAAGGGTCTTAACTACTTCAATGGAAAACGACAGTCACTCAGCTGGCCAATTAATTCTCCACTCTTTGTAAACCAGAAAGTCATCAAAGTGTTCATAAGAACCTTACATTATTTATCTACGCCATTTTAACTACTGAGGTTATGGCCGTCTAATTAGGCGAGATTACTATAACCGGTGAGCAGACAAGAATTTGTCTGCATAGACTAGGAGGGTAAAAAGCGTAAAGCTATCCCTGTAAGAGGCCGTGGAGGCCCAAAGTGTTGTGAAATGTCAAGGCTCCCAAATTTTCTAGACAGTCGGCTCACAGACACCGTGAGGTTGTCAGCCTTACGCGCCGGTCGCCTTTTACCCCCACGAAGATTCCTGATACTAATTTTATATGATTTAGTCACAGTGAGACTGCTTTTAATTCCGTTAACTGGATACGACTAGTGAAGACTGAGAATCCCAGTGCGTCTGCAATGGCGAACGGTAAAGTGTGTAGAACAGCGAGACGCTGTGTTGTCTGTTGTCCCGAGTTGTGTGTGTAAAATGTATCATTAGTAAATCCAATCTTTCAGTCTGGAACCCGTTAACAAGTCAGGACTAACTTCTACACATGACAATATTTAAGTAAATTACATAAAGTCTCCTTTAAGTATTGATTAACCCCGAAGATGGTCAACTGAGGTTAAGACGTGTCGAGCAGTATGATTACTTAACCATCAAAGCATCCGATATATTAATGGAAATTTTATACGTATCTTAATGTAAATAGTTCACTGACAGTAATGGCGTCGATCAAAATAACGAAGTTACTTTTACGATTCGGAGCATATAAGCCACTTTCTTATTTCAATCACCCCCAATAAATAAACAGAGGAACAGCAAATCACTCTGGGGCTGTGCAGAACCTGTTCACGTGACCGCTTCGTGTCCGCAGAGAACGAGAGCCGCCACACAATCAGCAATTTCTTTCAGTTGGCTTTCGAAAGAGTTGCATGAAGGGTGCAAAAAATCGGGACCCAGATATCTTATTACAGTATTGTGGAAGGGTGAGAGACGGGATCCACGAGACAAGATACAAAAACCAACCCAAGGATATGTGTAAAACGTAGAAGGGAATACAGTACATCAGAATATAATAAAATATAATGGAATAAAATATAATAGAACGGAACAGAACATAATAGAGCAGAATGGAAAATATAAAATAAAAAATGAAGCAAAATGAAATAAAATAGACGAAATGAAGTGAAATAAAATTAAATAAAACAGAATACATGTATAATGGAGAAAAATAAAGTAAAATATTTCAAAATTCACTGCACAATATTTTCATATCTGGCAGACGAAACAGCCTGAACACCTAAATCCGCTGTCAGGTTGTTAGTTTCCCTGCTTTGTATAACAGGAAGTCGCAGTTTCGAATCCCAACCTGGAGACTGGTTTTCCTGTCTGAAACTTTTCGTGCCTTTCTCAGTCCCGTTAGACGAATATGGGTTAGGAAATAGATGAGGCATCGACAGCTTCAATCACATCATTCACAACTATGTCAATTATGCAGTTATCGCAAAAAATACAAGAAAATTCTGAAAGCCAGAAACTAACCTGGTGCATTCCCTGAGACGCAACCCTCTGAACAGGGTGAAGCATAAGAGGAAGAAATTTTGAGCCAATGACCACACTGTATTTAATATTCATAGGCCTATGTATAGAATAAGGAAGTAACCAACAGATTCATTTGCATACACTGAGTATGCCGGCATAAACGGCACTGTCTGGCTGTAATACGAGGCATCATAAAACATATTGTGACATGACGTCCGGAAGCCGGAATAGCGAATTCAGAATAGACGTTCATTGCTACGCAACGACTCGGTAAACAAATTCCCGCGGCAACGAATACGCAAGCAACAATCAAATATATTTTTATTGCTACTGGGGTGGGACTAAATCCCTTGTTCTGCGGCCACTTCTGGCCTACTGTACCAGCCCCAGATGATAGGTGAGGGTGATTGTGCAGCAATTGGTGGAATGAAGATTGGTAGGGGAAACCGAAGTACTCGGAGAATACCTATCCCAGCGCTATTTTGTCCACCACAAATCCCACTTGACCAGACCCGGGATTGAACCCGGATCGCCGCGGTGGGAAGCCAGCGACTAACCGCTTGAGCTATGGCGCGGTCAACAATCGAATAACTTCCTCTACTGTACAACGCCTTCTCAACAAGAGACAGGTTGTGTTTTCTGCCTGGTTCTTGCAAAGTGGTTATAAAGAAGTGTTCAGTTTAGAAGACTCAGTCGAGTTTCGAGACGCCAGCCTGCCAGGATATTAGCTTGGGATCAGAGGAATTGAATTTCGTCGCGTCTTCGGAATTGGCAGTTGCAGAATATTGGCAAGAAAGCAATTATACTGTGAAAACAAGACTTCATGTGTGATTGGGAGTGACAATGAGACTGTTATAAATCCGTTGCCAGGATACAACTAGTGAAGACTAAGAATTCTAGTGTGTGTGCAAAGGTGAACTGTAAAGTGTGTAGATCAGAGATAGCGCTGTATTGCCTGTAGTCTAGAGTTGTGTGTATAAGGTGTCAATAAATCCAAAACCCCGTCTATAAGTCACGCACAATCCCTACACGTGACAAGTCTCTAAGTGAGTACGTTCTGAGACTGGGAGATATGAAATTGTTATGTCGATATAATGTAATGCAAAGATAAATTGTCATGCTAGAGTTTTGGGGTGCCTACGGCGGATAACAAGTCTGCTGTTACCTGGGATGTGACACGATGTAGTATATTGAAAGATATCCACGTCTCGGAGGAACCTACTGAAGGTAGAAATAGAAATAGAATCCACAGATTATATTGACACGTTTGCTTCTATAGCCTCCTATACGTTGGGCAAAGGAGCCGATTTCCACGGGGTAAAGCGGCCGGGCCGTGAAGCTGACCATACACCTGCATCTTCATGGAATAGGAACTTTACATTCCTGTTTTTACATTTGCTTCCTTAAAATTACGAAAAGCTAGTTTTGATTTTTTTTGGGTTATTATAATAAATAAAAAAACCATGCCATTGCTAAGGCGGTTAGTCGCAGGCCTCCTACCGCAGCGGTTCGGATTCGATCCCAGGTCAGGTCATGTGGGATTTGTGGTGGACAACGCAGTTTCAGTATTCGAAAAATTAGTCTGATGTGAAATACGATAAAAATATAAATTCGAAAAACGATTGCAGATGATGAAAAAATTGCAAACGCAGCAGTAGAAAATAGGTACTTAAAATGTTCAGTTCACAGGAAATGTGTAAGCTTCTGTTTTTATTTTATTCCAAAACAAGTCTGTGGTCCTATAAACTTCCTCTTGCATCATCTTCTTCCTGCGCGCTGGAAGATTCATTCACCGAATGTAAAAAATTTTATATTCAGCATTTGTCCACCTAACACCAGTCCTACAGCTGAAATCAGAAGCCACTTACACTCTTTTCTATTCCTTTGATGAAACGCAGAAACCTTTGCACCGAAAGTGTTTATATATGCATGTAGAATTAATAAGTTTAAGTTAAGAATATAAGTGCAGACTTTTTCACGGCTGTGACTGTTACAACTGTAGTAACACCATGCACTTGTAGAGGTGGATGCTGACGTTTCGGGGAAACATTCTGCCCCCATCTTCAGAGTCAAAGCTATCCTCAAGAGGGGGTCAAGAGTTCCATCCAATCGTCGGTAAATTTCTACCAGACTATACGGTACCACATTCCGGAACACAGTATCATTCATCTACATCTTTTGCTTGATTCTTTCGATATGTTGCGTTTTTAATTGAAAAAAGAACTGAGTACGCAGTTGCACGTTGTGTGATGTGGCAGCAAAATACATAAATGAACACCATCTTGTATATTTTTTCTTCCTCTTGCTCCACTTTGGAGCTTAGGGCTGATTTCTTAGTTTCATTGATCATTTTACAGACGGTAGGACCCCTTCGACAGGTGATCAGCTCGCCGCAAGGCCTCTACCTAAACACAGGACAACACAAACACAGAGTAAACTCATACACACACCAAACATCCATGTCTTGTGTAGGATTCGAACCCACGTTCCCGGCCTCCGAGCGAGCTAAGACAGTGCGTGCCTTAGACCGCCCGGCTAACGTGACCGGCATCTTGCATGTGAGTTATTACGAAACAGCAGAAGCGGCACGCTTGAACACGCAGAAGTATACTTTAGCACAAACAGGAACACAAACCATCAGAAGCCCAAAGTAAATATGGGAGGAACTACAATACCTAGAGTGGGTGCAAACAAGCAGTCAAGCCTAGTTCATGACGATGATGATGAAGCATTAGTCGCTCATTTAGCGGTACTGTCAACAACTCAAACCCTACGGCGAGTAATAATTCGATGATAGTGACTAATGCCTTGTAAAGTAAGTAAAAGGAAACGGTGGTGGCCTAGTTTAAGATACTGACATGGCATTCGCTTGCAGTGATTAAGGAACGCCTAATTGTTCCGGCGGAGATGCGAGACCGGAACTTCCAGAAAACGAGTCCTAAAACATTACCGCTTCAGCAAAGTTGTTTGATACTAATATTATACTGATTATGATTATAATTATGCCAAGTTAGAGTACATGATTATAATTTTATTGTATTATTCTTTTTTGAGCCGGGATAGCACAGTCGGTATAGCGACTGGCTACGGGCCGAACGACCGAGATGTCAGAGTCAGAGTCCCGGTAGGGTCAAGAATTTTTACTTCTCCAATCGTCCAGACCGGCTCTGGGATTCACCCAATTTCCTATACAATGGGTACTGGGGGCTCTTTCCCGGGGGTAAAGCGGCCGGGGTGTGAAGCTGAGCACTCACCTCCAACTAGTGCGAGGTCCAGAAAATGTGGATTTGTACATCCACTCTCCCATACGCCTTCATGGCGTACTGCTTAATTAGTTAAGCACAGGGACAACTTTACTTCCCCCCCCCCTTGCACTACAGCCCCAGTGGGCCTAGGCCTACCTCCAAGAACTTCTCCGTTCACTTCGGTTTTTCTAGATCTTACACATACGGTAGGACTCCTTGGGCGAGTGATCAGCTCGCCGCAACGCCTCTACCTGTACACAAAGAGAAAAACGCACACAAACATCCATGCCCTGAGTGGGATTCGAACCCACGATCTCGGCTTCCGAGCGAGCGAAGACAGTGCATGCCTTAGACCGCTCGGCTACAGTGACCGGCTTCTGACGTATTATAGTGTGCATTTTAAACGCTACTCAGCTGACTTTTGAGCCATTCTATATAATGAGAGCACAAAAATGAGGAAAACGTTTAATGGAAACAGTTTTCTTCAATATGTACCGTCTTCTTATCATACAATAAAATGATAATTGTGTACTGACCTATTGTCCTTGAAATCTGACTGCAAAAGAACACTTTTGTCACAACTGGGAAGGAATTCAAGCCGACGTCAATAAACTATGTGAAGACACTTTAATGAACTATCGGGAAAAAAGTGGAAATAAATAAAGTAAATACAAGAGAGAAATTATGAGCCGGGGCAGTGCAGTCGGTATTGCGACTGGCTACAGGCTGAACGACCAAGGGATCGGAATTCGGGGCCCGGTAGGGTCAAGAATTTTCTCTTTTCCGCGGCGTCCAGACCAGCTCTGGGGTCCACCCAACCTCCTATCCAAATGGTACTGGGGATAAAGCGGCAGGGGCGTGAAGCTGACCGCTCATCTTCAGCTAGTGCCGAGGTCAAGAAAATGTGGATCTATACGTCTACTCCCCCATACGTCTTCATAGCGTACGGCTTAATTAGTTAAACACAGGGACAACTTTACCTTTGCCTTTAAAAGAGAGAAATTAAAGAAGTTTGAGAGTGTACAGATGTAGTCTACATTTCAGGCTTGCACCATTATCATAAACCTAAGCAATATGCACTGATCACTTATGTTTACCTGCACGTAACCATCTTATCAATGTGAAATGGAAACATATTCAAAAAGAGAAATATTCAAATACTTGGTTCTACACTATAAGCAGGCTTACCCTTAATATCACTCATGGAGCAGAGCCCTTTTTGAGGAGATGCAAATTGTGCAGGTACTCAAGAACTTCCCAGCATTTTATGGAACCCGAAGGTTCATTACCGTGTTCGCAAGAGCCCTCCACTGGTCCCTATTCTGAGCCAGATCAATTCAATCCATACCATCCCCTCTCTCTAAGATCCATTTTAATATTGTCCACCCACCTACATCTCGGTCTTCCAATTATTTCTTTCCTTCTGGCTTTCCCACCAATATCTTATATGCATTCCGCTTCTCCCTCATTCGTGCTATGTGCCCTGCTTATCTCATTACTCTTGACTTGATCATTCTATTTATGCTAGGAGAATGGTACAAGTTATGAAGCTCCTCATTATGCAGTTATCCTTAATATACATCTATCATATTAAGAAGAAGATATTTAGAAAGTAAACGATTTGGTAGCATCCAGTTCCGATGACGATGGCGCACACACGTAAGACGGGGGTCTCTGACAGACATTCAGCGTCGCACAGGTGCATATACCCGTATGTCTGATTCACAGTAGCAAGAACAATGCAGTCGGCCTAGACATTGTGTAACTGACACGACAGCCAATCTTACTTTTATTTTCAAGTGCATATTTTAGAACCTGGTCACTATTAAACTAAACAGCAACAAGAAGTTCTGGGAAGAACTTATGACTATATCTTTCCTTCAAATACTTCAACCTACAGCGAAAACAGTAGAAGCTTTCAAGGCCCTCATGGTGGTTTAATATGAATCTTGTTATCGGCAGTGCCTCGTTGTTGAGGTGGATGTATTGCCGACGTTTCCGAGACTGTCACTGTCTCCGAAACATCGGCAATGCAGCCCATATCTAAGGTGTCATCACTGCAAAAGAGGACTCACAATTCAAAACAATAACTATTCCAGCTAACGCTCATAAACCTTCTGATATTTCTGCGTGAGTGTTAGTTCAATTTAATTACCAAGATCAATATATAAATTCTACTACTATACAGTATATTTCCATGACCTTACCTTTGCCTCATGATTTCGCCCTGTCTCCGTGCTAACAGTCGGTCACCTGATCAAGAAATTCCTCAACTCTTATGGAGCCCGAAGGTACCATTCGTATCATTTAAATCAGGGAATTATACAAGACCACAAAATCAAGGAAGAACTTCTGGGAAGAACTAATTGCTTACTTTCCTTTGACAAGACACGGACCGCATATAAAACAACGCGTCCAACAATTCTTCTGTTCTTGCATGTGTACTTGTTGCCGCGCTAACTTTTTTTACCGAGCTGTTGCCTAGCAACGATAAGGGAATACACATATAGACACACAGACTGATGGGAGGGACTTGTGAAGTACGCCGCTGAGGACTCAGGTGCCATGATATGCATACCAAGTTTCATAAACATTTATTCAGGCCTCAAAAGTTGACAAGGGGGCGGGGGATTCAAACACAGACAGCGTGGTGCTCTCATAAGCCTACTTTTATTTTTTCGAAATAAGGAAGGGAGGCCAATCAATGTGACAACCAGTGAAGAACTCCCAATAACACAGCTAGTGTTTTGGGAGACAAAACATGCTAACGGACAGACATTCCTCACCTTTATGTGTTCTTTATGACCTTCAGTGAACAAACCACAGTAATGGTGAGCACTTCGCATGCTTTCCCATGTATTCAATGAAACAACTGCTTTTAGTGTGAGACTTCTGAGGTTCTAACAGCAAGATTATTGTCTTATGGGGTGTGACGTCGTGTGGTCTGGTACGCGTTTACCGATATTTTGAAGGAACGCCCGTCCTCCATTTTCAGTGCCTAAGATTACACCTTAAGCATGTTCTTCAACTCCGAAGACGGGGGGAGGTATGTTCCTCTGAAACGTTGGTAAACATATACCAGTCAACAGAGTATCACATTACCGAAGACAATAATGTGGCATTGATTTTTCTTCCGCGGTCAAGTTGCTGTTGAAGCACTTTCTCAGTTCTCGGTAGCGCACGCAGCTGTGCGAAGATAACGCTACTTACACAGCTATAACGAGGCAAGCGGCCATCTTGTGACGAAATGCGATGACAGGATATCTAATTCATTTATTTTCTAGCCTTACCTCTGTCTGATCGTTATGACATTCGCTCTCGTCAACAGCTGAGGAATGCGAAATTCGTGGAACCCGAGTGACACAGAGCTTCAGTCTGCGCAGGGGTGTATATAGCTATAAAAGTCAGTCCAGATGCACTAAAGTTTCTTTTCACAGCCGGAGGACACTAATCTAAAGATGGATGCCACACATCTACCGACATCTACAGCGCAAGCGCCGTTACAAGAGCATCAACTTTAAAGTGATCGTTTCTTTCTCCATATTTCGTAAGACGAAACAAGTAAGACTGACTATACGGTCAGTTTGTAGGTACAGAAAATACTTAAATGACTGGTAATCAAAGCATATTTGCTTGTAACGCGAGCCGTGTGCAGTTAGACCCCCAACCAAGCAGTTCCGTACCCTTGCTGAGCGCATTGAGGCGGGAACAACTGTAACAGATAATTAACATAAATTTCGAAAGTTTTTCGCAGCCCTGTTTGTTCTAATTGTATTTTCTGGGCTGTGACATCGCCTGCCTGAAAATAGAGGCAGCACATTCCTTAAAAGAAATTATATCTAGACTATGCGGTGTCATAGCCCAGGAGACCACAGTGTGAAGGATGTGAAATACTTCCTGGCTGTTGGCCTCTGAAAGGACTGTAATGATAGAATGACCACGAGCAAAGCAACGCCCGCTATTTCTGTTAACAGCATATCCCAAGCAGAGGAATTTATTAAAAGAAGAGGTAAAGGTTTCCTTGGTCGGTCACGGTAGCCGAGCGGTCTAAGGCGTGCACTGTCTTCGCTCGCTCGGAAGCCGGGATCGTGGGTTCGAATCCCACTCAGGGCATGGATGTCTGTGTGCGTTTATTCTCTTTGTGTTGTTCTGTCTGCAGCCACCTGCTCACGCTTCTTCCTCGTTCGCGATTTTTCTACCTTGAATACGGAGGCGATACGTTCCCCTGAAACGTCGGTTCACACAAGATCTACACGGCGCCACATCCCACAAAACGTAATTCTTCAAAGTAATGAACATTCGCAAATAACACATTCAGGAAATACAGGACTATTAAAAATGATTTTGGTGATAAGTTAGTGGCGCTGAAAGCCGCGCCATAGCTCAAGCGGTTAGTCGCTGGCTTCCTATCGCGGCGGCCCGGGTTCGATCCCGGGTCTGGTCAAGTGGGATTTGTGGTGGACAAAGTGGCGCTGGGGCAGGTTTTCTCCGAGTACTTCGGTTTCCCCTGCCAATCTTCATTCCACCAATTGCTCCACAATCACCCTCACCTATCATCTGGGGCTGGTACAATAGGCCAGAACTGGCCGCAGTACAAGGGACTTAGTCCCACCCCACTAGCAATAAAAAAATAGTAGCGTTGAAACGCATCAAGGGAGGAAAGGAGCAAGCTTCACGGGATGATATGCAAATAAGCAGTACCACGGCATTATCGAAAAATTTAAGTATTCTAATAAACTGGAGCTGAGTGACCAAGGCTTTTGGTTAGGCCTGCAGTAAATGTCTCAGGATTTAAAGCTATTCTGAATCATTGCTGTCCTTAGTAGTAAAAAGGAAGAAATTCTGTGGTCGTCAACAGACAGTAGCCAAGTTGCATGATACATTTTAGAACCTGCTTTCTGTAGTAATCTTATGCTAAATTACTTTAATATGTTAAAACCTCCATAAAATTCAAGACGAATTTAAGAGAACATAAATTGGGAAATTCTTGGCATCGTTCAGCTAAGAATCGTTTAATGTCCCACCTCCTATCTAAAAACTTACACAGTAAAATGAACAAGGACATAATTATTCCTCCTTCTTGATACGATTATGGAAGATCTCCGAGCCTAGCGGAGGAACAGGGACGTCGAAAGGGACGGTAGGTCGAAGACAATTACACACATAATGCGAGCTTAAAAGGGCCACTCTTCACCAAGCGTTATTAAGATGACTAGGAGCGGGTAAAGAAACCAGAGTTTCACCCGCATACACAACTACAGTTGTGCGTATAATTTTGAAGTTTTAGATAGAACTTCGCAAGCTAAACGATTCTGAAATCCATCCATCCACCCTCCTATCTACGGCTCTACGGCCCTTGTGGACCTTGACCTCCTTTTCAGTTTCTTAATCCATACATAGTCGGTAGGAATCCTTGGGCGGGGGATCAGTCCATCGCAAGGCCCCTCCCTACACACAGAAAAACACAAACACAGAATAAACGCAAACAAACATCCATGCCTTGAGTCGGACTCGAACCCACGATCCCAATGCTGAAGCGGGAGAAGACGGTTCATGCCTTAGACCGTGCGGCCACTGTGAACGGCGTTATTTGTGAACACTGTAAAGAAACTTCGGTTTCTATACAGGCAGAAAATTCCTCGCATAACTGAGATAGGAAAAGATGAAATCTTCAAGAACTATCGTACAGTGGAGTCGCATCTAACACGGGGGTCACATTCTGAAGAGAGAGCGTAAATCAAAAATCGCTGTAGTCAGTATTACCCTTGAAAATCCCTCAAATCGCTCACGAAGTACACTTGGTCGTCGACTTACGACCACAAAAAAAAAAAGAAAAGAAAAAGAAAAGATAATTAAAATAAAAGCTTTTAAAAATAAATTATAAAGATGATAAAGAGATTAGAAAGGTTAAAAAATAATGTTAACAAATATATGGCCGACATACGACCAGATCGACTTACGACCTGTCAGTCAGAACGGAAGTCGGTCGTAAGTCGACGACCAAGTGTACATGCTTTGTGTATACTCTGTAATTTGTGTTTATGATATAGATAGTAAATAATACATATAAGTAAAATGTGTAGTTCTTTTATTTTTAATTGCATAAAAATACAGAAGCAGAAGAATGAAAGGAAAGGAAAAAGAAAAATAGTAAACCTGAACACTCATTCATCCAGGATATTCCTCTCCCCCCACAACACTCCCTGGGGATGGTCAGGGCTTGATTTATTTTTCTAAATAATTTCCTTGATGGGGGGCTTGACGACCGAGAGGCCGAAATTCGAGTCCCGGTATGTTCAAGAATTTTCTCTTCCCCACGTCATGCAGACCGGCTCTGGGGTCCTCCCGGCCTCCTACCCAATGGATACCGGGGGCTCTTTTCCCGTGGGTAAAGCGATCGGTGTGAAGCTGACCACTCACCTTCAACTAGTGCCGAAGTAAAGAAAATGTGGAACTATACATCCACTTTCCCGTAAGCCTTCATGGCGTAGTGCTTAATTAGTTAAGCACAGGGACAACTTTATATTTTTTCCTTGGCGGGCGTTTCGTTGAATTCGCTTAAGTTAATTGCCCGTATGATGCCAATCCACTGCACTGTCAGTTTATCTTGCTATCACCTATTTTTTCCTATTAGTTAATTCTACAGAGAGGAAATGACAAAGGTCTTTGCTAGAGTAAAATTTTTCTAAACTGAACTCAGCGGGACTTAGAATCCCAAGCACTATACCCAGAAACGTTTGATAGTCAATAAAGGCTGTTTTTGTCATAGGTAGCAGACAAGAGAGCTGGTATGAACTACATTGTGTGGAGGAAATGAGAGACTCCATACAGATAAAAGGAGGGAGAATGAACAAAAACTCCACAGAATTATACCACAAGCAAGTTGAGAGATTGAGGTGACCTTGCTGTGACCAGCATCACCCTCTACGCTGACCGCACCTTCTATTTGGGGGATCTAGGTGTCTCAAGGGGGCAGCTTTGACATGAAACCTCCACTGCAAAAATGCATATCAACGTACGTCTGAAACATTTCACTTCATTAAATTTGAAGAGTGTCCTACAGCTTTTAATTTAATTGCATATAGGCTACGTTTAGCCGGTCACGGTATCCGAGCGGTCTAAGGAATGCACTGTCTTCGCTCGATCGGAGGGCGGGATCGTGGGTTCGAATCCCACTTAGGGCATGGATGTTTGGTGTTTGGGTGTGCGTTTTTCTGTGTTTGCCTATAGGTAGAGGCCTTGCGACTAGCTGATCACGCCCTCAAGGAGTCTTACCGAATGTCTAAGATCTAGTAAACCAAAGTGAAACGGAGACTTTCATGGAGGTAGGCTAGGGCCCAAATAGGGGCTGTAGCGCCAAAAAAAGTCTACGTTTATATAATCACATGGCTCTGAGGTTGGAGGGGGTTTCGTTTGGGTATTGTCGGGGTTATGCCACTTAAGCAATATTCGGGAGGTTGCGAGAGAGCATTGCTAATTGTTGAATGTAAAACGAAAAATGTAAGATTCCTGAAGCCCGCTGCATGGAGCTCACAGTGACCTGGACGCCGTGATAGTGCGGATGCACTCGACCGGAAATTACCGTGCAGCAAACGTAGCGCCTTCATAGAAAGACCGACCCCTCCATCATCTAACTGGAGGACCCATTTCGAAACACTTACGTGTCTAGGGAAGAGTAAAGGTTCTGTTCATGGATTGCGACAAGACCTGAAGCCAGGAATGACTGCTTGAAAGCACCATCAACAATTTATCAGCAATCTATTCCTGTATTTGCTTACTGTTGGTCAGTCCTCCTTTCATAAGTTCCCCATCTTGCATTTACGCGACCTTGGCGCACATTTCCATCGTCTGTTCCACCTGGCCCAGATCACGGCCAGCCTCAGTTTTGCATCGCGCTGTTTTACCAACATCTCGAGAAGTCTGACATCTTTGTTTCAATGAAGAATGCCGTCTTCTGGGATGTGGAGCAGTGTAGATCTAGTGTAAACCGACGTTTCAGAGGAACGTATCGCCTCCATCTTCAGGGTAGACAATTCCGCGAGCGAGGAACCAGCTTGGGCAGGTGGCTGCTTAGTGAGAGGTGTCACAATTTCGTAATCTTAACCAAATGTTATTAGGGTGATGAAGTAAAACAGGGCGGTAAGGATGTATGTATGTATGTATGTATGTATGTGTGTATGTATGCATGTATGTATGTATGTATGTGTGTATGTATGTGTGTATGTATGTATGTATGCATGTATGTGTGTATGTATGCATGTATGTATGCATGTATGTATGTATGTGTGTATGTATGCATGCATGTATGTATGTATGTATGCATGTATGTGTGTATGTATGCATGTATGTGTGTATGTATGCATGTATGTGTGTATGTATGCATGTATGTATGTATGTATGTATGCATGTATGTATGTATGTGTGTATGTACGCATGTATGTATGTATGTGTGTATATACGTATGTATGAATGTGTGTATATATGCATGTATGTATGTATGTATGTATATACGTATGTATGTATGTATGTGTGTATGTATGCATGTATGTATGTGTGTATATACGTATGTATGAATGTATGTATGTGTGTATGTATGCATGTATATATGTATGTATGAATGTGTGTATATATGCATGTATGTATGTATGTGTGTATGTATGCATGTATGTATGTATGTATGTACATACGTATGTATGAATATGTGTATATATGCATGTATGTATGTGTGTATGTATGCATGTATGTATGTATATACGTATGTATGAATGTGTGTATATATGCATGTATGTATGTATGTGTATGTATACATGTATGTATGTATGAATGTGTGTATATATGCATGTATGTATGTATGTGTATGTATACATGTATGTATGTATGAATGTGTGTATATATGCATGTATGTATGTATGTATGTGTATGTATGCATGTGTGTATGTATGCATGTATGTATGTATGCGTGTATGTATGTATGCGTGTATGCATGTATGTACGTATGCGTGTATGCATGTATGTATGTATGTATGTACGTATGTATGTATGTATGTATGTGTAAGGGTGTCCCATAGTAATTTGACCCTTGCGCCGCCACCATCACTGAACTATTGTGTTTACGGGGGTATGTGGTACTCGTAGCTTTTGTTCTTAGCGTTTTTCCCTCAGAAACTTATAGATTCAATAACAGAAGGACGTTACGTGACAGTAACAATAAAGAAGCTCCGAGCTTGTGAAAACACATCTGCTCCTTCGGCTGTTCACACACAACTAGAGCAGCAACAGGCAGTGCTGAGACACTAACAGCTTGCGCGGGATTAAGTGCAGTAAATAATGCTACATACATACTGTATGTTTTCGGATTCATCGGACCGATCTTTTGACACGTGCTTTTTTCATAACAGATTGCGTATTTTAGATCACTCCACAGTTGCCTTCTGTTCGGATACGTTCTCAGTTCTGAACGTGAATGAACTTTCACACCAAAACAGTTGCACCGTCAACCTGTAAATGCAGGTGTCCTTCTAAGCGGTCTTACTGTCACTTAATCTAATGTTTGTGTGCCGAATGTTGAATTCCTACTTAGTAGTTCGTAGATCCCTACGCATTTTCGCGTGCTAAAGGAATGGACTTTCTCCTTGGGAAGTTTACCAAAGATCTGTGTATGTGTCTGGCAATGCCCCTTGCTTATAGTAGACACAACCAATATTCAAGCACTTATGTACTGAATTTGGCGCAATTATATATGAAATGAACGCCACTAAAACCTCCAGCCCCATAGTGGCCATTTTGAAAGTTCTACCAATAATAATTTCAACATGGGGACTATGCGAACCTATTAACAGAGAACTGAGCTGACGTCATTCAACATAGGCTCCCGAGATGTTGCATAGCGACACTTCTTTAAAAGTAAATCTGTTTTATCTCGTTTTATTCTTTATTTTAAAGAAAATAAGAGCACTGCCACATGCCGGCTGTAGTTTAACTACCAGCAGGGTCACCCATGCCGGAAAGGTCAAAGGGTACAGTCCAGACTAAGATAGATAACCTGGTCCTCCAGGTTGGGGGTTGGGCATGAGGCTGACAGCCTCATCCTGCAAAAAGAACTTTGTTCAGAAACCTAACAACCAGCCTCGGGTCATCATGCGTGGATCCATTCCTACGGCAGCACGCATTGGTTGTGGAGACTGGTTGTAGAGGAGGCTAAGGCTCAGCCAGGGCTGTAGCTCCGAGTGGTAGGTAGGTAGGTAGGCAACAGCACTGACACAATCAGAAATATTTCATTGAACCTGAATTATTCAACATACAAACAGTGACTCTTGGTTTAGGTCTAATTACAGACGATTGTAAATAATGAGTTGTGGGTCTCCTATATAACGGGAAACAGAAGCTCCATTTCCGGAGGTAAAACGACCGGGGCGTGATACTAACCATTCACTTCATCTATTGTCTAAGGTTACGATATTTAATACTCTTGAGTGATAATAGGAACTCAAAAACAATTGCAAGTTCTGTTAAATTTTGACTATAAGTGACGGGATATTTACACACAAAATGCAATCCTTCGGCACCCTCAAATGCAGCGGCAAATGCTCTTAATACTTGCTCCACAGCACGTTACAGGAATTCTAAGAACGTAGCCACAATGCTGTGGGGCGACATGTTGGTTCCGCACCGGTTGAGCTGTGCTGACCACCTGAGGGTGATCTCTGCTCAGCGCTGGACAGGAGCGTAAGGAACAATGAGAACAAAGGAGAACGTTTGGCACAGCAAAATGATAAGGAAACTGGAGCCAATCGAGCAGCGGACCGGTAACGATCTGTTTCCGAGTCCAACAGTTGTCAGCTAGAGCAACTCTCAACTCTCTAGCAAAAGTAAACAGTTCAGAACGCACATGTTCCAAAATATACGTATATGTTCGAATACATACTCTTTATATTATGCATATATATTGTAATTAAAGAAATTAATTTAAGGAAACTCGTGAATTCGTTACATACATGGTGGCCCAAAAGTTCCAGGCCACAGGAGATCTCGACTTTTTGGCAAAATAAGGAAAACTGCAAAGTGTTGTTCCCCCCCCCCATGTAGTCACTTAGAGACCCCCTCTGTGGTCTAGTGGTCAGCGTTCCTGGCTACGGATCCAGAGGTCCGGGTTCGATTCCCGGCCCTAGCAGATTTTATCAGAGAAGTAGTGTGTCTTGAACGGGATCCACTCAGCCTCGTGATGATACTTCAAGGAAGTAGCGGAAATTAACGGCCGTGGAGATTCCTTGCGCTGACCACGCGACACCATCTATCCGCAAAAGTTGGCACTAAACTTCGCTGACAAGCGGCGGTCGCTCGGTCGGTATAGTTCGCTTGCGGACTAAAATCACGGAGTTTGTTTGTTTTATAGTCACTTAGAATCCGCGGTGTACTATAACAGGCTGAGAAGCATAGCTGTGCTCCAGGACATAAAATTTTAACATTTACTGTAACACTTAGCCACACTGCAACGTTGTTTCAGCATTAGTAAAATAAGGCACAATGGTTTCGTTCACTATTCCTGTTCCATGCTGTACCTTATCTCGTCTTCCTTTCGTCTTACACTGGAAACATTATATCCCCCTTTCGCCATCATGTCACCTTGCAAAGCCATCGCAATTTTTACAACTGATATGTAAAGAGAACAGAGCTGTAACGTTTCATCCTAGGTTAAAATTCCAACACTTACAATTGGCAAACGTATGATATGCAACAGCTTTCCCATCTTTAAAAATTTCCGCATTTCTTTCCAAATATTCGAGACATTCTATAGCTTGGACTTTCGCGACATCTCGTACAGGTCTAGTATGTCTACTGGAAAGAAATTTGCTAAGCTTTTAGTATGGTTACGTCTGATTTTGTTTGTGTTATAAACATACAAGTAATCAGCAAATGTATACACAAATTATATTACGTATGGAATGCAGAGAAAACTGTTCAGGTAAAAGTCTGTATAGATATTAATAGTGTAGTATTATTAACAAAATATGAAAAAGCGATCCCGATATTCGAGCGAAAATAGTTAACACTATAAATCTACTTACTTATAACTTATTTCTTGTTAGGCCTAGGGGAAAGAAGTTTGTGGACGCACACACGTTCACCGGTCTCACCTATGGCGCAATTTCTGAATGCCCATGTTTGTCCTGAATTTTTTTAGTTCGGAATTAGGATCAGACTATCCGAGGGAAGTACTTAGTTAGTTATTTAGAGAGGGTGGGTTTCCCCATGCACCGCGACCAGTTTGATCTATTGTGCTTCCCTCTATGATATTCTACCAGTCTCTTTACCCTACCGATAAATGGTGCGTACCATCAGTCCCGCCGAGCAAGCGAGTTCGGCCACTTGCTTAGCGGTGTCTATAATGCTTCCCCCATCTATCAGAGGCCTTAGAGACTATTGTTGGGCGGGGAACGTCCTGGAATTTGGCTCAGTGATCCCCTTTGGGGATATGAGGTTCTTTTACGTGCCGTAAAGTTACGACACGGGACACACAGCTTAAAGTCCCTCCCGGAGGACTTGTTCCCTGAATTTTTCCGCCCTTAAAAATTCGACGATCTCCGCCGGGTATTTGAACCCGCGTACCACGAGTCATGAGGTGGGAACGTTACCTCTAGACTACGGAGGCCGCTATCCGAGGGAAGTAAAAAAATCTGCTTGTTCCTCAGAAGTATAGTTTATCATGTACGAAGTAGTACGACTGTGGGAACCAATACTGAGTTTTAGCAGATAAATGGTACACAACAAGAGAGATCGTCTGTGTTGGAAAGATGGTGATTCTAGAGCGTTGCTTGCCAGCATGAACATCTCTTCCTCCCGAACGATACAACACACATGAAACTTCGTCATATTATGACGCATATGACAATTGCTAGGCAACGGCTCGGCAAACACATTCCAAGAGTTACGATCTCAACAATAGGACATGTATTGCTAGGTAACGTACCAATAAACACGCATTCTTGATAATAGAAGACGGTGTTTTCCGTGGGATCCATGCCGACGAATTATAAGAGGGCAGAACTGAGTACGAGGGAGTACAACGGAAAACGAGAACGAGAATAGAGCGTGTCCTATTGAGTTCTGAAATGGGTAGATTAGCGATAGCGCTATGATTGATTGGGATTAAGAGATGTTGTGAAGAAGTTGTTAATAGTCCTATCATCCAATTCTGAACCCGTTATTATTAGTCACGGAGCCACAAACACGTGACACTATTTATATAAGACTAAAAGTATCTCAGGCGCCTGTAAATATTTGATAAGTAGTTTAAATCAGCGGTATAACGTTTGATCAGCAATTTTTAGGTTCGAGTTCAGAAAGAAAACAGATCTCATTCTGTGGTTCCCAGTTCCACCCTACATCTTAAAACATACCAAACCAAGTTCCATGTGACTCATGAGTCATGACTGATAAGTAGAAAAAACAAAATTGGCTTGACAACATCTCACACTTCTAGAGAACGTCCTCGAGGCTGTGTTTTAGACTACATGCCTTATTCAAATGCTAGAGAAGTTGCCGCATCAGCACGGTGCTAGAGTGTACGTTATAACTGAATTACAATTAGTTGCTGGCGTAGTTCAGAAGTCTCCAAGAACAGAATGCTAAAATACGATAATACATTTAATTGTCTAATTAATTGTTTAATTTACTTATATTATTCCTAAATGCGGACGCTGTCTTAGGCTATTGTGACCTACGAGGCTCGTAAATCTCAATTACGTAACATGAAAGCCCCTCACCAAAACATTAAGGCGATAAACACATCGGTCTCCCACAGTGCGGCCATTGTGTTTCTCATGGGAGCTTATGTCTTCTTGAACACTGCATTACAGATGAACAGTAGAGAAGAAGGAGTAACCACAAGCTGTTGGTGTGGTGCAGTTTAGGGTTCCAGAGGAACAAATGACTGGCTGACTAAGTAGCCGATCAATCAGACAACGAATTCAATCAAAGGAGTGCTTCAGAAGCTGACAGTCTTTCAGATAGATACTCTCCGCCTTTTATGAGCCCGGAAGGTTCATTACCGTGTTCACAAGAGCCGCCACTTGCCCTACAGCTGGGCCACATACGCTTGAATCTTCGCAACCTACTTCACTGATACCAATATTGATATTAGACTCCTCTGCCGTCTGTGTCTTACTTACTTACTCATGGAGCTGAGCCATTCTGGAATAATAATAATAATAATAATAATAATTACGAGCCAGTGCAACAAAGAGTAAAAGAAATTTGACGACGTCTATACGTGGTCTATTGCAGTAACAAACAGGAAGCTACTAGCGGCTTACAACAATTTAAAGATCATTTTAAATATCAAATTGTGGAATTAGGATCACCTAATTATTAAATTAGGTTAAACCTATTGTTATGTATACGATTTTATCCTATGTACGATTTTTATTCTTATTTTATTGTTAATTTTAACCAAAGCCTAGTCCAAGTTTCGTCTAGCTTGTGAATTAAATATAGACTAACTTGTACGAACCATTTATAAAAATGGGAATGTTAGCCTTGCAGTTAGGTAATAGCATGTGAGAAACTTGCAGCACCTGAAGATGACCCATTTGAGGTCGAAAAAATGTAGTGCGTGCTATGTAAATAAATAAAGAATAATAATAAAATGTTGCGTTGACGGTAAAAATCATATATGTTCATTGCATTTACGCAACAGGATGCAAACCTTAAAAATAGTTACATTCAGAATAAGAGACTTTGTACTTTACAGAAAAGTCGACTGCCTTATAGCGGCCTAAACTTTTATTGCACAGAAGGAATGAAGTACAGGCCCTCACATTTAATTTATTTAAGATCCACGTTAACATCAGCATCTCCCCCTTTCTTGCTACATGTCCCACCTCTCTCGTCTTCCTTTTATTTTATCACCCTACTAACATTGTTGGGCGGTTACAGTAGCCGTGTGGTCTAAGGCATCAGCTGTCTTCGCTCGCTCGGACGCTGGGCTCGTGGGTTCGAATCCCACTCAAGGCATGGATGTTTGGTGAGTGTATGAATTTATTATGTGTTTGTCTTGGTTTAGGCAGCGGCCTTGCGACTGGCTGAGCACTCGTCCAAGTTGTCCTAGCGTCTGTGAAAAATGATTACGGAAATAATAAGAGACCTGGGCCCTGAATGCGCTGGAAAAACCACTGAAAAAAACTAACATTGCTGAACAGTACGAATTCTGAAGCTTCTGAAGCAGTAGTAGTAGTAGTAGTAGTAGTAGTAGTGGCGGTGGTGGTGGTGCCAACAACAAAAATAATTTCAGCTCAAATTTAGGATTCTAGCGAAATTTGAAATATCATCTTCAAGATTTCTAAAACTCGCGCATATTACATTCAGCCTACGCAACCAAACTTGTCCTACAGTGAAACTGGACAATGTTGATCTACCCCAGAAAAATGGAGTGAAATACCTGGGCATGGATCTCAACAGAAAACTGACATGGGCAAAGCACATCAATTCTAAAGGAAAATAGCTCAACGTAAAAGCGAAACAAATGCACTGGCTACTCGGAAGATCAACACTATCAACAGAAAGCAAACTACTCCTATACAAAGCAGTACTCAAACCCATATGGACATATGGAATTGAGCTATGGGGGAAATCCTCCAGCGCTTTCAATCCAAGACTCTCCGATCCATTCTGAACGCACCTTCGTACATAAATAACCGCAGGATCCATGAAGATCTACAAATGAACACAGTGCTCAGTGAAATAAAAATGTAAATACCAAATACTAAAGAAGAAAAAAGAAAAACGCAATAATGCAATAGCAGTGAAACTCCTAGACAATAGCGAAACTACACACAGACTATAAACACTACCTCTACCAGACAGACCTGAGTAAAACCCAAAGAAAAGAATTAAAATGATCCCCCAAATGAACACACACACACAAAAAGCGAGTATATGAGTTACACCAATGGGAATAACTCATTCACGAACCAGTACTTATTGAACATATACGTTTACTGCAGACTCTGCGGATTATGTACATTAAACAAGCACAATAGACCACTGTAGGTTGCGGTGTAAGGGCCGAGAAGACCCAGCCCTTATACATTCATACATTCATGTATAATAAACGTGTGAAGATAAAGAAAAGAAGATTTCTCGAGTCAAGAGGGATAGAGCTACAACTTTACGATATCGTAATATCTCTGGATTATTCTTTAATATCACAAGTTGAGGTTAACTTAATCCCGACACATGATCAGCAGTTCATCTCGGCAATGAGGCAACACCTTGCTTGTGTCCACTGTTCTCTGTCTCGCTTCAATTAATTAAATGCCTGAAACCAAGCCCTGTACCCGGACGCGTGGGTATTCAGTTTTCCATTTTAAAGACAGAGCAAAGTTGAACCAGACTCACTGTTAATGGCAAGTCTGAAGCCTGTTGCCCTTTACAAGGCGAGGAGAACTTGAGTAAGACGGTATTTGCTACTGACACGAAACATTCACTGTACTGTAAGCAAAGCGTCACGGGTTGTCAGTCTTCTGCATTGTGCTACACTGTAATTAGCAAGCAAGAAGAATGCCACGAAACAAGAGCTAATCTCATCAAGCCAAGCTTATTACGTTTATAATTACAACCCTTCAGTATAAACCAGGATATGGAACAAGTTATACTGCACTCCATTATAACAAATTGTTTCCGCCTTTCCCCACACCGTCTCTGATAACAGTATTGATTCGTTTGACATGAGAGTGCAAGCGTGGATGAAAATGAACTTAATTCCTTATGATTTCAAACACAGTATCTCAGTGTGAAAGTAACATCTTACATCACATCTTCGGCAATTTTCTCATATTTTAAAAATTATATATGACCGCCTCTGTGGTCAGAGTTCCTGGCTACAGATCCAGAGGTCTGGGTTCAATTTCCGGCGCTACCAGATTTTCTGAGAAGTAGTTGATCTGGAACGGGGTCCACTCAGCCTCGTGAGGATAAATGAGGAGCTATTTAAAGGAAATAGCGGCTCCGGTCGTTGCGCTGACCATGCGACACTATCTGCCCGCTGAAGTTGGCACTAATTCATCTTGGTCGGTATAGTTCGCTTGCGGACTAAAACCACGGAGTTTGTATATAATTTCTTGGATTACCGAGTGTTGATTATAATTCTACATAAAGTGTATTAGGTTATTAGTTCATGATGATGCTTTATTAGTCACGCATGTTAAGTACCGTTGAATTGTAGAATGATAATTTGACGTATAAACCCACTACTAGGCAACGACTAGATTAAATTTGTAAATATATGTAAATACTGAAAATGGACTTACTAACACAGACTATGACTGACTATGGCTCGCCATATTTTCTGGTATCACTGAAATTTGCTTCGAATTGCGATATTGAGGTCCGTGGTCTAGTGGCGTACACTTTCGTTCTGATGAACTCCGAAAGGAAATAATCACAGGGCGAGAGATCAGGCGAACGTACAGGCCATGGAAGCTCGCCGCGCAGTGAAGGAACGTTCTCCAGAAAGACCCCCATGAATGCTCTCGCTGTACAGGCAGTTGCACCATCTTGCTGGAACCATATGGTCGAGAGCTCAGTTCTGGTGACAGAAAGATCTGTAACATCTCAACACGACGAGCAGATGTGACTGTAACCCAGCTTCGTCTTCAAAGAATAAGGGCCTGTGACTCCGAAGTTTGCCACTCTACACCAAACAGCCACACGTGCACTGTGAAGAGGCTGGCCCTTGATGGAGCTGCTATGGATTTTCCTCCGCCCAGTAGCGAAAATTCTGTTTGTTGACACAGCCAGAGAAGTGGAAGAGTGCCTCATCTGTCACGAGGACAATGACATCTTCTGACAAAATTCCGATTAAACGCTCAGCTACCGTGCTAGGCCTTGCCACGTCACGATCGCTTAATTCTTCATCCACCGCCACTTTCTACAGATGGAAATTTAGATCCTTGTGTAAAATTCTCCTCACGCTGCAATCGGATATTCCTAAAGGAACAAATTATCTCCTGGCTGAATGCCTAGGACTCCTTATGAATCATTACCTCACAGTCTCAATGTTCTATAGTGATCGCATTGTATGCACACTACCTGATGGTTTCTTTTTTAATACGTTAACACTCGTTCTGAAGTCTTTTGCCCTTAACTGTAAGGTATTGCGGCAAAGAACTTTTCCGTGACGAGCAATATGGAAATACTTGCGATGCGTTTTAACAACAGAGTTGCCATTTTTATAAAGCGTTTCAACAATAAACACACGATGTTGCGCGCGCCACTGCTCCGTGGCTATTGCAAAGACATCAGTTGAGCTAGCAAATGACAGAGTTCGCGCCATCTGGCCCTCAGCGGTTTCCAACATAACGCATTTGAAATATCAAGTTCCTTTGCCAAGTGAACCCGGCCTCCTGATTGGGCGGCGGTAGCTGAGGTGTGGATTGGTAAGGATAGGTAACTCAATTGTAAAGGTTTGACTCTGCCTGGAGAATCTCATTAAAAGGAAATACACGGCTCATGCACCATACAACAAGTCCAGTGATTCATTTTGATGATGTTACAGTCTATTCATTATACTTCACCAATTTATTACTTAATTCGCAGAAGCAATGAGGCGTAAAGATGTGACTTGCTCAATTTCCATCTCGCGTCAATTTAGCCACTACACGGGCATTTGTTTATTGTAACTAATTTGCCGGAGTCGCCAAACACCTCCATTGTCTTGTGAAGTTGAAACCAAAGAAGCTCCCCTCGAGTTGACTTGTACCAGCGATGCATCAGCCCTCCAAGAATTAGCGTTCGATGCTAACACAAGTCCCTCATTGCCAATTGGCTGGATTCGAACAGAGTTTCTCACTCTTATACCGAATGTATGCATTCTGTTGGTTAACACTAATAAAAGTCACGACATTCTAAGTAAATCATTTCCACATCTGGAATCAATCAGTCCCAGGATCTACTCCGACAGGCTGGACTCCTCTCGACCTGACTTATGGCGTCAGAAATTGCATTATACTCAGATTTCTGGCTCCAAACCCCACAGAAGAATTTCAAGCTCAACGACATACTCGCATACTTGAACCCCCATTAATAAATAACAAATTATAACAAACGATTAAACATGCCTATAATTCTAGGCGGCTACACTTCATAAACATTCCTTTGTGTTGCATATAATTAAATCACTGACGGCTATCAAGCGACACTAGGCCGTCGACAAGATAGTTTGTTTATGGATAACAGATGTAGATCTCGTAAACTGAAAGTCTGTTATTATCTTAATATATAAATGTTCAGTTCGTACCACACAGGAAACACAATACATCCACGTTATAATAACCACACAGTTAATGCTGTTAAGGAAATAATAATTGTTTATTGTGAGGACTTTAGCAAAGAACCAAATATACTTTGTGGGCAGAAAGTAGTTTTAGTATTGTCAGGTGTCCGGCGTTCCGTGACTAATAATAACGAGGTTTTGGACTGGATGACTGTATTCACTGACGCCTCCTTTTACGATCACTCTTAATTACAACCAGTTACAAGAGCTCACAATCACTCTACTGCCGAGGCCTCGCTCCACTCTCGCTCCCCTGTCTCAGTTCTCTTACAGCTCCTGAACTGATTGAGCGTTCTCCCATGTCCTCCCTTTATAATTTCGGGAAGGACCGAATAGAAACCACCACCTCCAACAGTTTCTCGATTATTGTGTGCTTATTCGTTGCTGCGGAAACGTGTCTAGCGACCCGTTACCCCACAATGGATATCCTTCTACTGTTAAGAGCGTAACTTCGGGAATGTGTTTACCGAGCCGTCGCCTAACAATGGTCATATGGGTCACAGTCTGTTAAAGCAAGTAGTATATATAGTAACTACCGGGCTCTGAAGTGCTAATCCGATATATGGATATATTTTGTGAGAATAATATGAACAGCTAAAAGCAAATTACCTGTCAGCAGATTCATTTGGCGGGCCGTGAGATATTTCAGCCAGGAGTGTGCTGAACACCAAGGCTTAAAATCGCATCAGGGCCTTGAGACTCTTCCTTGCATCACGAAAACGATTCAAGGTTCTAAACTGCTTTATATGCATCGATGGGGATCTTATTACGAGAGGAAATGCAGCCGGAGCGTGGTGCTGCCCACGCTACCTCCAACTAGCGGCTAGTGACTGCAGGATTGCATCCATCGGTACTTTTCTCCGCAAAAAGAACAGTTGCGTATACAACTTGCAGATCAGACACAGTAGTAGAGTTTATATATGGAGGATAAGATACAATGAAGAGATAAACACATTACTGAAAGGAGAGAATATAGTAAGAAATATCAAGTCACAGAGAATAAGATGGTTGGGACATATCGAAAGAATGGAAGATAATGCAGTGCCAAAGAGAATGTTAAAAGGAAGGCTATATTCCAAAAGAAGAAAAGGAAGACCCAGGATGAAATGGCTAGACGATGTTGAGAATGACCTGAAGAAGATGAATGTGAAAGGGTGGATAGAGAAGATGAGGAATAGAGAACAGTGGAGACCGATTGTAGAGGAGGCCAAGGCTCACCCAGGGCTGTAGCGCCGTGTGGTAGGTTGGCAGAAGAATTTATATGGTCCATAAATGATCTCTCAAGCGACGTCGGCAACAAGAGCCGACTGAATATCGTGCATTTCTTAAACATCACTCGCTATCAAATTTCACAGTGCGAAATCAGCATAAATTCCCTTCTCAGATAACCGAGCGGAAACACATGGCATGACTCTGGTTGAACGAACAGGTTAAGAGAGCGGCAGGACACTTAGCTTGTGACCCAAAAGTATGCCGCTCAAATTGCTCCAAGGAAAGTGAGTGGTCCCACTCTCCGTGGCATAGAGTGATTATAGACGGGGTTTGGATTGGTGAATGGATTTACTGACCTCTTGCAGGTCGTAACTATAAATACTCGTAACTATAGAAGTATCGCTATTTCCACACTTTACAGCTCAACAGCGCACACGCTAAGTCTTTTCCGGCCCGCAGTGTTATCACTAGTAGTTGCCTGTAACAGGGATAGCTTTACCTTTTACATGTGTGTATGTATTGTCACATATATTAGTGGACTGGATGACTGGATTTATTGACACCTTATATATTCAACTCGTAACTACAAGCAATAATAGCGCTATCGGTGATCTCCACACTTTACAGTTCACCGCCACCCACACACTAGGCTTCTAAATCTTCACTAGTTGTAATATTGGTAACGGATTCATAACAGTCTCACTGTCACTTCAAATCACACATGAATTCTTCTTTTCACAGGCTGACATTGAAGTCTCAACTGTCATGAACTGAAATCTGCTGTCTCTGACTCTCGGATTCCAGCCAAAGTCAGAGTAACAGTTACGTACTTTAGGACGACTGGCGGCTTATCGCCAATTAGTTCGTCTTGGCGGCAGGCCCCTTAATACTGACAAACTCTTTTTTTTTAACTTAATACTCGTGTTCATAAACCTTATTCTCTGACGAGAGGATGGGTCTGTCATTTACAATTGTTGCTAGCCCTAGCCTGCGCAGTCATTCTCAGGTCCAAGTTCCACGGGTCACCTCCTCTGATTTCACTATTCCAGCTTTCGGGCGTCATGTCACATTATGTATGACTATTGTTCTTTCTCGCCTCATAATGATATGACCATTGCATGCGCATTGATTTTACTTATCTCACCTGTTAATGAGAACTTCCATCTTTATTGGAATTATTATTATTTTTTTATATAGACTGCCTTATTTTATATTTTGTTTTAGGTTTTTTAATGTTTCTTTCTATGTATTCGTGGTAAATGTGTTATTGGCCTCTGGACTGTTAAATTTGTACATAAATAAATTAGAATTGAATTAAATTATTAAACTTGGTTGTTTTTTATAACTGGCTGACATGGATCTCACAGCTTTTAATATAGGCCCAAAATAAATCACTTCGTTTAATTCTGTAGTTAGTTTCAGAGATGAAACGGGGGGATGGAGAGGACACGACATAACCATTATGCGTCCATTCTATGCACTTTGTGCAAAGAACGAATAAAAACTAGGATCCTGAGATTCGTCACGTAAATAACATCCTGAGAACAATCCCACGTAAGTTACAGGAATACAGCCAGTTCCTAAGGAAGACCTAGTTGAACTGTGATCCGTTGTACTCAGAAGCTGGTCAAGCGTATAATAAAATACGTGATCACTTACAAGCCGTAAAAAGCAAATGGCAGAGAGCTTGCCTGACGGATTGTCTGCTGATTATCATGGGATTGATTAGCTTGAACACAGATTACATCTGGAAGCTTGGTCGCCTATTGGAAACACAATGAAGGTCAGCAAGTTGTGACCTCCATGAACCACTGGCTCCTTAATCCAGACTCATCAGAAGTACAGCTCGCGGGCAGAATGTTCCCCATCATGTACGAGTACAAGTATTTTGACATTGCCCGTGGTCGACACATTTGTGGAAACAAATTATTACTGCTGTGAAAAAAAAAACATTGCAACGAGTTTTAAAGAAAAATAATTGCAAATTAATACAACCAGAACTGCAAGTAGAGCTAGTTTACTGTGATGACGTCTACTTCTAGAAGAGAATGGCTGTTCGTTCTTACAAGAGGCTGGGGGGGGGGACGCAATTTCTCATTTAATTTTAACACGTCATTCGAAATAAAGTGTACAATTAAAGTAAATAAAATTAAAATGTATATATATATATATATNGAATTAATACGGAAAACATTTCTTACTATTCAGCTCAAAACTGTAACCTGAACAATTTGAACTCCGTCTCCCATTTCACAAAAGCATATCTCTCAGATTAACTGTAATATTAGCTTCCAGTCTACTTTTGCGAGTATGTCCCAGTATTTCTCTTTCCGTGATATATCCCTACAAATATTCTGCGTCCATTTGTCAGTTCCATTATGTATGTTACGGGTCCCACTCATCTCATTTCCCTTGTTGCGACCACAGTAACAGTGTTACCAAACACTCTGTCTCAGTCGGTAACATTGCTGACTCACTCAGGAGGAGATCGATTCGAATATCGGCTGGGACAGCTACTCACTTAACTAAAGATTTTCGTGGTTTCCCTCGGTATGTCTAAACAACTGCTGGGATAGTACCTCTGTTAGACCACAACTGCTTCCTTCCATATCCTTTGCAATTCATAATTTATAGTCACCCTGCCATTCGACGTTATGTAATCTGAGATACTGACAAAAACTAAACTCCGTGGCTTCTAGTCCCCAAGCGAATTATACCGCCTGAGCGACCGCCGCTAGTCGGCACAGTTAGTGTCAACTTTAGCAGATAGAGGGTGTCTAGTGGTCTGCGCAACGGATTCCCACGGCCGTTAATCTCGGTTTTCTAGACCGGAGCCGCTACTTTTCCATTCAAGTAGCTCCTCAATTATCCTCACGAGGCTGAGTGGACCCCGTTCCAGACCCATTACTTGATACTGAAAAAATCGTTAAATAAATCGGAAATAAATAAATAAATAAGTAAATTGTAAAGATGAACCTCTTCATTTCACAATTTTATCCACCTTTCTGTTGCTGAGGACCGCTGAGGTTCAGTCGTTGTGAGCTATTGCTGTGAGAAGCTGGTAGCTGAGGCCGGTGACAGTTCGGAACCCGTTGGAAGCCGCTACCAAGCAAAGGCTAGTGCAGACTCTAACAGAATGAGAAGACCTAGTGTGTCGTGTAGTAAAGTTCAATAAATCCGAGTATTATTGCAAGAAATCCGTCTACAGCCACTAAAATCGTGACACATGGCAAAAATAGGTTCCTTGCTAACTACTTAGAAATTTCATTTCTATCGCAATGCAAACCTGTAACCTTATCCGAATTTTAGGCCAAGTCCTGCTTAATGGGACGTTCGAACTGCAGAGTTTATACACAGAAAAATTAAAAACGGAAAGATTTTCACGAACAGTGTGAAGGTACTAACACAAGCGACTGTGTTTTGTTTTAAGGTTGTGTCCCGATATTCAATGGAAGGAAAAAGGAAATCCCCAAATCCTGACACAGAACATACGTGGCCAAATTTTGAACTTGGAAGCACCGAAACACAAGCCTAGAGCATAACTGCTATACCAGTCTGCTGCGTAAATATGATGAATACTGAGGGGTAGACCTGGATCAATTCAGAGTGAGAGGAAGGTGTATTTGGTTGGAAACACACTATACCCTACTATGCCAGGCAATGACACTTTCAGCAGGTGAAAGGGAGGAAGATAAAGAATGGGGAAATTTATTTAAAAATCAATTGAAAGGCCAAGCTGCCAGGTTTAGAAAGAAAAGGACGACAGAAAAGAATGTGAGAGTGAAGCGAGGGCACAGATAAGAACACAGAACCATCCTTAATAAGGGAAGGCCTCAGGAAGGAGACGACTCCTGGCGGACTGGGAGAGTCCTGTCTTTAATCATATATGTTCTAGGTTGTTGAGCTGATGGCAAGGTTACTTGGTGACGGCTAGAAACATTCAAGTATAAAAATGAAAAGCAGATTATATATAAACATAATTGCTACTACGCATAAAATGATCAACTTTTTGGACATTATCCATCGTCCTATTTTTATTCAAAACAAGGTTTCAAATTCTGAACTGCACTGAAAAATTGTCATTGCATTTTCGATGGAAATTGCAGAGTAGTTTTACAATATTAATCTAATTCAATTTAATTCTTTATCTCTGCATGCCAACTCAACAACTGTCTATCTATCAACCGCTACCTATTTATGGCTCTATAAGTCCTTCTGTTTGACCTTGGCCGCTTTTTGAGTTTTAACTCCTACACAGTCGGTACGAATCCTTGGTCAGGGGATCAGCCCGTTTTAAGGCCTCTACATACATAAAGAACAACACAAAAACACAATGAAAGCATACAGATATTCATGTCAAGAATGGGGTTCGAACTCACGATCCCAGCGTTCGGGGAAGCGAAGACAATTCATGTCTTAGACCGCGAAGCCACTGTGAGCGGCAACTCAACAGCTACGGGAATCAATTACAGAATTAGCACAATCAAAGAAAAAAGTGAAGGAAAACAATACGGAGATTTAGGACAAATAACAGATCTATAAGAAACTCTACAGCACAAATAGATACAGGAAAAGCATTAATTTACAGTAACACCGAATGTAACAAATGCTGTAACCAGAAGATCGATGTTAAAGAAATGATCATCAAACATGCTGACGTTGCTACACATTTTGTCTGCGGCTAAGGCACGGCAAACAGAAGAACATTTGTTACGAAGAAGAAAAGTGATAATGGTATTAACGTTTCTAGAATTTCTGAATGGAATTGTGATACCAAGATCTTCTAAAACTTAAGGATATGTAATAAAATCATTATAAATATTCCTTATAAATAACGCATCAAAATAAAGCCGCCTCAAGGGAAAACATTTTCAAGATTTCAAAAGCATGGCAATATTGATAAGCTTTTTGACATTATTTGTATACCTATACAATTAATGAGCGCAGTAGGTCCTGTGAAATAAAGTTTTTTTCCTTGGCACTACAGCCCCAGTGGGCCTGGGCCTACCTCCATGAACTTCTCCGTTCACTTCGGTTTTTCTAGATCTTACACAATCGGTAGGACTTCTTGGGCGAGTGATCAGCTCGTCGCAAGGCCTCTACCTGTACACAAACACAGAAAAACACACACAAACATCCATGCCCTGAGTGGGATTCGAACCCACGATCCCGGCTTCCGAGCGAGCGGAAACAGTGCATGCCTTAGACCGCTCGGCTACCATGACCGGCGTGAAATAAAATAGCCAACGAAAATATCCAGCAGAACTCGGAAACAAGAATGACTGCGCTGGCGACAACCAGCAAGAATTTACTCGGCCGATCGACCGGCCAGAATCTACGGGTCATCATTTGTAGAGGGAGAGTAATGAGTAAGAGTCACAGCCCTCTTCCCGACAAAGAGGAGGCACCATTTGGAAACATGTAAAAGTCTTTGAAAGAACCTAATTATGAACCTGGGTGGGACGGGACCAGAAAACGGGAGTGACTGTGCTGGCTAGGACCAGCAGGCTCGATGATCTGAGCAAAAGCTAGCAGAAAATTACTGCTCCACTCAGAGTAGTCACAGAAAGACCCACTCTTCCTTTCGTCCTCATTTCAAAACAATAATATGATCTTGGAGAGAATACAAATACAGCCATGGGTCCCAACGGGACTCGAAACCAAAAGTGACTATGTCGGCGAAGGCCAGCAGCAAATACTGTCCTGCTCACGCTTGATATGGATTATGATGAGGTATTCTTGCGTTCGGAATAACATAACTTAGATAATATCACTGTGGAACTGTCCCGGGTAAACCCAGAGCTATTGTTACATGATCTTGTTCCGTTACAGATCATGACCAATCGGATACATTCATATTGGCATTGAAACTTATTTATACGAACATCTCGACATAGCCTACAAAATAAATTACATTTACGGTATTGCAACATGATGCCAGACATGTTTCGAAAAATTCCTCCTTCAGCTTTATTCCCTCGACCGGCACGAGATATGACAGGCTGCTTTTATGCATTTGATATGCCTCATAAAGGGCCGCAATCATCGAAGCTCGACCGTGGCTTTGATATTTATTACTTTGTTCCAGAGTTCGAGCCCAGTTTCAGTGTTTCCCGGATACCAGAGATCACAGTTGTTGCATCTGCACTGTATCATTTAAATGCGGTGTGGGGTCGATAACTGAATTTGTTATGGTTGACGTATTTCTCTGGGTAACCTTCCAGAGCGCAGTATGGAATAATTAAGGATTATAAATGCAGCATAAAACAAAAGGATGCCCCACGGAAGACAGATGATCAGATCTTGTTACAATATTCCGCAGGACATTGTGTAACATGCGCACTGCGTTCATGGATCATCCATTCAGTAAACATCTGATGTCAAAATAGAGCTATCATTTCTGTATTACCATATCACCACTATGTACAGGAATGTATACATATTACATATTGTAGCGTGTAAAGCCGTTACTAGGCAACAACCGCGAGATAAATAAACATACCATAGTCAGAGTGTAACGCGCTTCGCAAAAAAACGCGTTCCCACGGAAGCTATCTGAGCAACGTCTCCACAGCAATGAATCAACGCGCAACAATAGAGGTACTGTTAGAAACGGCGTTTCCTTCGGTGGTCCGTGCCGAGGAGTTATAACCGAGACCCGTTTAGAAGTTATTTCAGTTGGAAGGAAGCTGCCATTCAGACTGTAATTGAGCACGGAAACAGAGGAATAGCCATTGTTGGAGCCGTTACCAGGCAACTACTAATGAAGACACTGCGGGCAGAAGAAGACAACGTGTGAGACAGTTGTCTGTAAAGTGTATTCACGAGTCGTGAGTGTATAAGTTGTCAATAAATCCAATATTCAATCCAAAACCCCGTCGAGAATCACCCATACATGTGACTATATATTATAATTCAAATTGTGTTCAAACGCCCGTTTCTTACATTTCTTCTGGCTTAAAGGAACTGTGAGGACCCGTTCAACTGACTGTGTCAGACAACTTTACTGCTTCTCCAAATTAGAAGCAAATTATTTGAAACGCTTTTTTACACGTTACGCCTTCAATTTTACTGTCAAGAATGTTTCTAGAGCTCACTTTAACAAACCCTGTAACAGATTGGTAGACAATAGCTATGTCTGTGAAAGGTTTCGTGCCTTTCGATAATGTGATGTTTCGTAACGAACGCGGCTTTATTTAATTTTGTTCGTAATTAAACCAATGGCATGTTTCATTTCCTGGATCCCTTTGTTTCCAGGTGTGGTACCGTCTGGGCAGTCGAATGAGAAGGGATTGTGATTGGCTTTCTAGTTAGCTGGAATGCCAGCAGAGCTAAGTTGAAACAGCAGTAACGGGGTTGATGGGCATTGAGGAATCCTGGGTAGGATCGCCTGTCCTCGCGTTTATCCACGCTCACCTCTGCGCCTGAAGCCGTTTGCGGTGATAGTAACGTAAAGTAGGCCACGGAATTTTCTTATCCGTATGTTTACATAGGCCATATTTTTCCTCTCCACTTATTGCAGATTAAATAACTTTTACGTCTGTAATACTGGAGTCAAAATAGCTCAGTCTCTATAGCGACACGCTACGAGTAGGATGGCACGGGTTTGATTCCCGGTCTGGCCAAAAAGTTTTTCTCTACTTCACATATTCAAACCATCTCTGATGCTCACCCAGCCTCTATCCAAAGGGTACCGGAGGCTCTTCCCCTGAGGGTAAAGCTGACCACTCACCTCCATGGCATAATGCTTAATTACTTAAGCGAAAGGGCTTTACCTTTTACATCTGTAATACTGTCGCTCATTTCATTGTCCTAATAATACTGTGAAGCGTTACCTTACGCCCATCGCTGCGACAACCACTACAATCGGAACGGACACTTCCACGACAACGAATACGTGGAAACCGGAGAGTTCCCGCAGCGACAAATCGTAGCAACGAATTGTCGTTGAGAAACAACGGTTGAGACGAAACACGTTACCGGTGTATTCCATAAGGAGCGTTCCTGAAGCAACGGAGTGCTGAACACGTGAGATCGAACCTTCGCGAGGGGTGTCCTCTATTGAGTCCGCGTGCGGCTTATATAAAGGGCAGGCCCTCGAGTCGTAGGAGGCGACGAAAAGGGAAGTCTCAAATTTGAGACAGTAATATATGGTCTCGAGTACCAAGGGACTCGGACCCGCGAAAGACTGCCCTGGTAGGGACCAGCAGCATATATAAAAGACAGACCCGTCCTCTCGTCAGAGAGGACGCCCCAAAAAAAAAAACAAGACCGTAATGGTCAGGCAGTAATAAATATCCGGACATGAGCCCCAGATAGGGCTCGACACCAAGACTTACTGACTGACTGACCGTCAGTAGCCATGTGACTTGGACTTGGACGGAAGTTCGGCCTCGAACCCCGTGTGGAATTGGGGTCCAATACCTCCACCGTGACTCTGCGAGTCGTAGGAGGCGACGAAAGGGGAAGTCTCAAATCTGAGATAGTAAAATATGGTCTCGAGTCCCAAGGGACTCAGACCCGAGAAAGACTGCACTGGCAAGGGCCAGCAGCACATACAAAAGGCAGACCCGTCCTCTCGTCAGAGAGGGCGCCCCACAGAAACAAGACGGTAACTGTTAAAGGTAATAAATATCTGGTCATGAGCCCCGGATGGGGCTCGACACCGAGACTTACTGACTGACTGACTGACTGACTGACTGACTGACTGACGGAAGTTGAGTACTGGGCCAGAAGTCCGGTGATACTGCAAGTGGTAATAATTGTATGGTGCATAAGTGTGAGTGTCCAATAAAGAGTCGCTAAATCCGAGACCCACGTGAAGTTATTTGTCGCGTGACATACCCAACACGTGACAATATTTTGTGAAGAGTACAAATTATGACGCTATACGTCACACAATATTCTACAACTAACGGTTACATCCTCTCGCTTCGATCCAAATGTTCTTCTCAGCACTTTGAAAAGAAATGTCCTCAAAGTTTTATTTCACTGAAAGGTAAATACGTGCTGGTATCTGTAAACGGGATTCTTTATGATATTTGAGGTTTTCACGGAAAGAAAGATTCATAGTGTGGTCTTCTGGGTTATGAAAACATGCAGTCTGGTATATCGCTACTAACTTTCCCGAGGAAATTGGTTCATATCTTAGGGGCAAAAGTGACCTCTATGCCACCAGAATATATGGCCTTTCACTTCTTCACTACTGTCTCTCTCTTCATGAGCCCTTGTTCCCGCTAAGCTGACAGAATCCCTTTTATGGTCTAAGTGTAACACTACTTGAGTAAACCCTGCTATTATCCTCTTGAATACGTTTGTAATCTGATATATTGAACATAAGAGCACAATTTTCGGGTGCTGCACCTGTCTCCAAATGGAGGGGAAGTTATTGTGGTGTGCCCAGCACTAGACCCGATTTGGATTAACACTTCATAACGGACCCAACTGGTACTTCTCACCTGAGAACGGCAATGAATGCAGTCCCCGATATCTCTGTTCTGGATTTCAGAATATGAGACGGTGGAAAAGTCAAGGCAACTGCGAAAACAGTTTAAAATTTTAAGATCTGATGTTTTCACGGCGGTGACTATGAAGAATATTGTCTTCTGGGATGTGGCGCCATGCAGATATTTTAACTGACGTTTCGGAGGAACGTAACACTTCCGGCTTCAGAGTATAAGACATCTGCGAGCGATGAACCAGCGTGAGCAGGTGTCTGTAGGCTGTCTACAGGTCTACACGGCGTCACATCTCAGAAGACGGCATTCTTCAGTTTAAAATTTGTGTAACATTAATAGTGGTTCAATATTCTTCAGTGCCTCTGAGTTATAATTACTAGAACTGATGCTGCTCAACAAACAGAGGGAAAACTAAGATCTGTCGGTGTGCGCTGCAGTACAGGAGGCAAGAAGCAGAACAGATATAAGCGAAGAATGGAGAATGAGAAAATATATGATACCAGAAGGAACTGAGGAAAGGTAGAGATAATTAGAAATAGAAGAACAAGCCTTGAACTCGTTCCTCGCCCACCTGAAAACCGCCAACTATGACTTACACACACACATGTGGTTTATAATAAGAAAAAGGTAGAACTTAAAACCTGTAGAGAAGCAAAAATAAACAAATAAATGTTACAATAATCTTGTTTTGTCGAGACCACAGCTTCGCCAACTGGATGTCGGTCACGGGTCACTAGTTGCAGTGACCCCTCGGGTTGCGAGTGTAGCAGCATGGCAACAAATACTTCAAGCATCTTCCTGTTCTTACAGTAACATACGCAGTAATACACACAATAATTAAAAGATTGAACTATTAATATGATTAAAATTTGGATTATGAGATGGTTCATTTCATGGTTCTCATATAATTAAAACAACTAAACATCTTTTTAACTGTTTGGCGTTGCATGCAAGGCAAAGGCTTTAGTTGACGGCTAGAAAATGGATTAATAGCTTCATATCCCGAAAAAATAGTCGTAGAAAATGAGAGATTTAAAACGACTGTTTCAACTATTCCCCTACTAGAGACGAAAATATGCAAGATTGTGAAGTTCATAAAGACGTTCATTCGGCGTAATTATCTCAAAATATCAGTAAACAAACAAACTCCGTGGTTTAGCCCGCAAGCGAACTATACCGACCGAGCAACCGCCGCTTGTCGGCGAAATTAGTGCCAACGTTAGCGGATAGAGGGTGTCGCGTGGTCAGTCCAACGAGTCCCTATGGCCGTTAATTTCCGTTTTCTAGACCGGAGCCGCTATTTCCTTGAAATAGCTCCTTAATTGTCCTCACGAGGCCGAGTGGACCCCGTTCCAGACTCACTACTTCCGTTGACACAATTTATATGTAAATTAAATAAATCAATCACTCATTGAAGACACATCACCATTCGCAACAAGTTTTACTACATGAGGAAAAGAATACACACAAAAAATAGAGCATAGAAAATAGCGCTCACATTTCAAAACCAGCACCTGATCACATAAACGGAGACCTCAGTCTACTGTGGACCATCAACAGTAATAGCGGCCAATGATAATAACTTACTAACAGCAATAATTAAACTATTTAATTTTATTTCTTTTAACTTAATTCATAATTAAAATTAATTTTAACCTAAAATATATTGTGACATGTTGAGCTATGGATGACGCCCCTCCCCCCCCGTCAGCCGTGATGCGCCGAGCGAAGCCGAAGTTAGCCGAAGTAAGACGAGTCCTAGCATCATGGTCGCAAGGCAAA
>NW_019726229.1:1044002-1065571 GCF_002891405.2 Cryptotermes secundus
CCTACGAGTCAGTCCTCGAGCTACCTCCGAGTTAGTTCCGAGTTAGCCAGCAACCAGTCAGTTGTATTGTGGCATTTGGAGTGTACTAATTGTGATACTGCAGATAGCAGTAATCGTAAATCTGTAATTTGGGTGATTGTAAGTGCGAATGTGAAATAAAATTCGCTATATAAAATACGGCGTGAAGTTATTTGTCGCGTTATACGCCCAAACACGTGATAATATTTAAGCTTGCATACGAACTACAGCTGACATTGATATTGTAAATGACGCATATGTCCTTCCCCTAAAAATTATAAATAATATAGGGGAATAATAGCAGAAAAAGTGAAGCGTAAATGTGAAATGATTTATCTGATGACGGTCATAAATGACGGAATTATGTAAAGAAAGAAACAGTATAAATTTATTCAATTCTTACAGGAACTCTGTCAGGGGAACTTATATTAGATAGTTCAAACACAACCTGAGGCTGGAAGACAATGTTAGTACTTACTTCAGGCATGTATGTAGGGTGATGTGCTCCCTTGCATTGATATACTTGTTTATTATTATTATTATTGTTATTATTATACAGCCCTTTGTTGGGCCTTGGCCGCTATTTTGGTTTCTTGATCCTACACACAGTCCGTAGGACGCCTTGGGCGGGAGATCAGCCCGTCGCAAGGCCGCTACCCACACACAGAACAACACAGACACAGAATAAACGCACACATACATCCATGCCTTGAGTGGGAGTCGAACCCACGTTCCCAGCGTTCGAGCGAGCGATGAAAGTTCATGCTTTAGACCGCGCGGCCACTGTAATTGGCATACTTGCATATGCAATATCTAATTATCAAGATAAATTATCCTACAGGACAGTAGAGTATTAATTATCCTGAAATTAATCTAGCTAAAATGGAATACACTAACCCAGTCTGCAACAAAGTCACTGTACATATGCATTCATCTCCCAACAAACACAACGTAGGAGTCAGGATAAAATGATGTGGGATGATTGTGGAGAACTGAGGGGCCCTCGGCGGTAAGTGTCAATATTAAGGACTTAAGGAATGTGAAGGCCTGAGATTCTGTAGACAGGTACCAACTATTTGGAAGCTTCTATCTTCAGGTTTGAAAACTGGGTGGGCAGCAGGTTCCTCCGAAACGCCTATAAGCCTATCTATATACTGAACTACACGAATGACATACCAGAAGATTGTAATCTGGCCCAGGAACTCTTTAACATTATTATGCAGAAACACGATATCAGCCCTTCTGTTTTGCAAAACGCCAAAAAGAACAAGAACTTCGCAAGTCAGGAACTGAAGTTTCGTGACGGTTCAGATTCACACTACGATCTTCTGGATTCTGACACATACCAACGTTACGGAGGAACATGAACTAAGGTAAAGTTGTCCCTGTGCTTAACTAATTAAACACTACACCATTAAGGCTTATGGGGGAGTGGCTGTATAGATCCATATTTTCTTGACCTCCGCACTAGTTGGAACTGAGTGGTCAGCTTCACGCCCCGGACGCTTTACCCCCGGTACCCATTGGATAGGAGGCTGGGTGGGCCCCAGAGCCGGTCTAGACGACGTGGAGAAAAGAATATTCTTGACCTTACTGGGACTCGAACTCCAGCACCTCGGTCGTCCAGCCCGTAGGGATAGCGTAATCGGTATAGCTACGGACTGGACGACCGAGGTGTTTCAATTTTCTACCCTGAAGATAGAGGCACCATGTTGCTCTAAAACGTTTCTACGCCCCCCCCCTTTTTCCTTGGCACTACAGCCCCAGTGGGCCTAGGCCTACCTCCATGAATTTCTCCGTTCACTTCGGTTTTTCTAGATCTTACACATTCGGTAGGACTCCTTGGGCGGGTGATCAGCTCGTCGCAAGGCCTCTACCTATACACAAACACAGAAAAACGCACAAACACAAACTACATATCCATGCCCTGAGTGGGATTCGAACCCACGATCCCGGTTTCCAAGCGAGCGAAGACAGTACACGCCTAAAACCGCTCGGCTACCGTGACCGGCGTTGTACGCCCTTACCAGAATAAATGGTGCCATGAAATAGACCAATATATTAATTTTGGCAGTTGTTTTATGCGGACGTGATACATACTCGTACTATCTTACTTCAAGAAAAAACATGAATTAACAAGTATCTTAATACTATGTGCTCGAAAAATAAAAGGATCTATGAAGAATGCAGTTGTCAGTTTGTGGTATCACATAAGATATTTAGTGGTCTATGCAGAGCGTTTAGTATTTTCAGAATACCGATATCTTAGAAGTTACGATAGAGTATGTACGTATATGGCTAAGTGGGACGCAAGAACACAGAATTGTGGTGGGTGCACCTGTTGGAAAACATTCACCTGGGAGACTGTAAGGTGATGGTGAGCATATCATTAACATACACGTACGTGGTATGAAGAGATATTTTGATTGTGGGATATGGATGAAACTGGCTCAAGATCATATCCAATGGCAAGCTATGGCACTAGAGGTCCTGAACGGAGTGCTGCTACAACAGTGTCTTATACGCATTAGGACAGTTGCTGACCACACTGACATGTGTGTAGTGTATTGCAGACTGAGTTTATTATACCTAGTTTTCTCTGAATTTCGGCTGTGTATTGGATTGGATTAAGCAGACGAAATACTCTTCATATCTCTACTGTTATTAAAAGCAGATTTTCTAGTGGCTTCACAGTTTCTGACTTACTGTAACGTTAATTTCGCACTGATAATGATCATCTGCAATGCTATTTCATTTTCATCCCTGCAAAGTTTCGTCTCCCATTATCTGAACTCTGTATCCATGAAGGTACTATATACCTTATCATGAACAGTGTATGTGAAAAATCATGGGTTTCAAGGGACATAAACCTTTACGTAAATTTCTGTTATCCCCGGAAAATTCTTTCTGAAAATGTCATGCATATTTGAATCAAAATGACTGATAAACAAAAACTGTACATTGTCACGTTCTTTTAGATGAAAGTTATGCACAGAAATAATGATAGTAACTTTTTTTTTTTAAATTTACGATGAATGATAAAGGAAATAATTTTACTCCCTTAACATTACACTGCAGTGGAAGATAAATCCACTCTGGAGATTAGCTGCTCTGTTGTAATGCCTCTGTTTGTAGCTGTGAAAAATGGAGGCCATTCTAATTTGCGCTGAGCGATTGTGTTATCATTGCGCCGTGTATGAACACGCGAGAATATCACGTCCTCTTGCAGTTGGATTCATAGAGATTGTGAAGAAGTCCAACAATGATGACTCCGTGACGTAACCGTTGCCAGGCTGTAAACCCTTTGAAGAAATCACTGAGAGAGGGTGTACAGATACAAGTTTACTCGACCTCGGTACTAGTTGGAGGTGAGTGGTCAGCGTCACGCCCCGGCCGCCTCACCCTCAGGGAAAGAGCCTTTCGTACCCATTGGATAGAAAGGTGGGTGGGCCCCAGAGTCGGCCTGGACGAGACGGAGAATAGAAAATTCTTGACCTCACAGAGACTCGAACTCCTACCCCTCGAGCGTTGAGCCCATAGCCAGTTGCTATGCCGACCACGTTATCGCGGCTTCAAATTGAACCAGTTAACTTCAGGAAATTGTTTTATTTAAGGGATCTGTTGCATCTGAAAGAAGTTAGACGCCATGTTTGCCAAAGTTTCTTGTAAGCAGTGCCAAAACCAGTGACAAAATGAGTACGTAAGCTTTCCTCACACTCCAGACATTCCTAATTCTTTTTCGCAAAATGTTCAGAAGTCAAAGTTACATTGCGACTGACTGTCAGTCAGTCAGTGAGTAAGTCTTGGTATCGAGCGCCATCTGGGGTTCATGACCTGATACTAATTATTACTGTTTGACAGTTACGGTCTTATTTTTGTTGGACGCCCTCTCTGACGAGAGGACGGCTCTGTCTTTTGCATATGCTGCTGGCCCTAGCCAGCGCGGTCTTTCTCGGGTCCGAGTCCCTTGGGACTCGCGACCATATTTTACTCTCTCAGATTTGAGACTTCCCTTTTCGTCGCCTCCTACGACTCGCAGGGTCACGGTGGAGGTATTCGACCCCGCCTCCACACGGGAGAAAATGTTCACAGATTTATAAATGTACAATTTATATAGAATTCCTGACAACTGATGTGGAATTGGTCTTAGCGTGTTTGTGTAAATAGCATTAACCTTGACTTTTCTGAAAAGATATATCAAACTAAATTTCTTTATTCCTTGTATTCATAACTCTCATCACTTTATACACCCCTCATATAAACACACAAAAATGAAAACCACAAATACGGTCACCAAGTTGTACTCATAAAACGTTTGGGACACGGGACTGATTCGCTTTCCTTTTTCAAATTCTAACAGCATGCTTGCATAATTTTCCATATCTCGTACAGGATACATGGTAAGGCAAACCAAACACAACAATTAATTAGCGGTAACTTGTTTGTTTGTGTATATGTACCCCCTGTGAGAAGAAGGACTCTCAGCTCCGATAACAACATGGGTGCTCTGACAAATTACAACCTTTGCCCGCAGATAAATCCCTTAGCGTGTCCGAATCCGCGAGCTAGTTCCCAGAATTATTTGGCATCGTAGCGCAGTGTCTATTCTATATACGTAGCCGAAGTTTAAAGTTACTCTTACAAGGCAGGCACTGAGCAGCCTCATGCAGCGGAACAGTCTGCACTGTGGTTCGAATCTCAGTTGGGGTCCCGGCTACTATTTTCGGTTTCTTCTCTCTCCAAGAGAATTTAAGAACAGTCTTCCAAAACAGATCATGACTACCTCCTTTCGGTTCCTTGTTGTTCGTCATTCACGATCTAGCAACCTCGGTCGATGCGACAGAACTCAGTCTCTACGTCTGAAACAGTTCGATAAATAAACCGAGAGTTTCTTAGTCAGTGAAAGATCGATTATAAATCTGTCTATCCAGCTATCCATCCATGCCACCACAGCCCTTTGCTGGGTCTTGATGTCTTCTTTACAGTTTCTTATTGTATACACAGACGGCAGGACACCTTGAATGGGGGATCAGCCCGTCGGAAGGCCACTGCCTACACACAGAATAAACGCACGCAGACATCGATGCCTCGAGCGGGATTGGAACCCACAATACCAGTGTTTGAGCGAGCCTTAGACCACGCGGCCACTGCAATCGGCTCCAATATTACTGTTTTCCTAAATGTATGGAGGGAGGAGTCATTCAGTAGCTCAACTCCGCTCCATCCTGGCCGGACAGGTTATCTCATGCAGTTATTCTGCTGGCTCGTATTCAGAAGGTTGTGGAAGGGGGGGGGAAAATTACCAGTGGAATACAGACAATACTGCCTGAGGTCTTCCTTCGTCATCCACAGTTCCACACGCACACAAATGCCAGACAAACATACTCAGCTGCGGATAAACATTCCATGCAGGAAAAACTCCAAGAGAAGCTGATAGTCACTCAGCTGGAGCGCAAGTGTCGAGCAGGATGGTGTAGCGATACCGCTCTAAATGTGTATTTCGGAGGTGCTCGGTTCAAATCTCGGGCGGTGCACTAGTTACCTTGACTTAGGATATCCGTGGTTTTCTTCAGTAATTCCGGGAAATTGCTGGTATAGTACCTCGATTAGGCCACCACAGCCTCCTGTCGAAACTTTCCCAATTCATTAGGCAACTTGCCAGTCGACTCTATGGAATCTGGGCATAAAGAGCTACGTAAAACTGCCCACGTACTCATACACAAACCCGCAGATTCATCAGCGTGTTCACAACACTCCCCCCCCTCCGGGTCCTACACTTACCCAGATAAATCTACAGTAGGGGCTACGTCGCAGAATTATGTGGATCATATCACTGTGCTTAATCAATTAAGCATCACACCATGGAAATGCATGGGGGGTGTGCAGGTATAGCTCCACCAATCATGACCTCGACAGAAGACGAAGTTGAGTGGTCAGGTTCACGTCCGCGCCTCCTTCCCTTGGTACTCAATGAACAGGTTTGGTGGGTTCCAGAGTGGGTCTGGACGCCGTGGAGTAGAGGAAAATTTCTTGCCTCTTCCGGGAAGCGAACCCGGGCCTTCCAGCCCGTAGCCCGCATCTATACTGACTAAGCGTCTCAATATTATTAATCATAAATGAATAACAATGATTAATATTTTAGTCTACACTCTCATTCAGTACTGTTATTTGAAAATACTTTCTTTTAATATACAGCATTCACATCTGCAAATAATGTTATCAATAAGTGAGAACATTGTGCATGAATTATGCTAATGATTGTATACAGAATTACTGTTTAAACTCTGAGGCTCAGAAGCATACGTCAGCAGTATGGGAGTCTTTGTGAGTCGTAGAATTGAGGCTACGCCGACCTCAGTGGCCGCGCTAAGGCATGAACTGTCTTCTCTTCCTCGAACCCTCGGACCGTGGGTTCGAAATCCACTAAAGACACGGATGTCTGCGTGTGTTTATTCTGTTTGCAGGCAGTGGCCTTGTGACGGGCTGATCCCCCGTCTAAGGAGTTCTACAGACTGTTTACAGGGCTATGAAACTGAAAAAGCGGCCAAGGTCCAACAAAATGTCTGTAGAGTCATAGATAGATGGATGGCTGGATAGATAGATAGATAGATAGACAGACAGATATATATATATAGATAGATATATAGATAGATAGGTAGGTAGATAGGGAGATACACTTAGATAGGTAGATAGACAGATAGAAAGGGGCTACTGTCGGATAAAATTACAAAAGGCAAATAATTATCAGTTAATTTATTCTTTTCGTCGACACTTCGGTTGTTTTAACAATAAAATAGGCGCTATAACAGAATTTGGTTGAATATTACCAAGATATCCTGTACCGAGGTCAAATACAAACTGCTTGAAGTTTCAAACAGACAGCTCACGCTATAAGATCTATTTCTTCAAAATGGTCACTTAGGAATAACTTAGCATTTGGAAGTTCTCCATCGACATCAGCAAGAGACAAAAATGAGACACCAAGGAACATACTCGTTTAGAAGAGATCCAATAGAGGGCTTTTGTTAAGATGATAATGAACCTTCGAGTTCCATTTCTTGACAAGCTGAACGGCTATCAGCTTCTCAATAAAGACTCCACTACTCGGATTTTTTATTATTTATTTTAACTTTAAATGAGTTTCTAGCCGGCGGCAGTGGTACTACAAGACACACCACACAAAATAACACATCACACTAACTACACAAACAATAAAGGACACACCGCACACAATGAATACAATGCATTAATGCTTAGTTGCTTAAAACACATTTTCATGTTTATTTGGCTAAGCATTTCCATTTCTGTTCTACTTCTGTAGCCACGTTATATGGGACTGCTTCGCTCAGAAAGCCCGAGAAGTAATAATTAGGCACTCCACTGAACATTGCCATCGAAGTCGAAAAAGGCATGATGCAATACCTCTGAAGCCGCGGGCCTAGTACGATTCTTGTGCAGTATATATAAGCAGAATTAATACCTGAAATCGAGAAACATTAAGGAAAGTGGTTTCTACATAAACACACACATGTTGTTGATTTTCGCATAAGCATAATGAAAAAATTTGCTTCAAAATGATAGATCCTCAGAACTGAATCAAAGAAACTGTTTTAAGCTAGGGCGGGTCTTCGTTGCTAACACTCAAATTCGCTAACAATACGAAAATACAAAGAGATTCTTACGTTTCAGAAGATAGAAGACTTAAAGGTAAGGTATCTTATACTATACCGTACTGAGAAAAATTCCGACACGCTCCAAGACAAAGCGAAACTACTTGTTCATCGCTCATCAGCCACCATTGTTTGCAAGAACAAAACAAGAGTAAATCGTAGAATAACACCTCTTTAACCACAAGAAGGCGAGGGCACTGCCCAGTCTGCAATGGAGTTCACAGAGCACAATTAAACTAGTCAATCTGTTAACAAACTTAGCGGAATGCGAAGCGCTTATGTGAATCTTACGAGCAAAATAATTCGTGGAATTCAGACGTCCTTTAGCTATCATAAGAATAGCGAATGTACATGGAGCAATGTGACTAAATGCTATAAAAATTATTTGTGTTAAGAAAGTCTCTGTGCTGTAGCGCAGGGTAGCATATCTCATCTACTGTGTTTTCAGCCGCAGGAGAGTTATTTGAGTCCGTCTCGACTTTCATTTAGCACAACGAGGCCAAAGTATCACACCGCTTCATGAGTATAATTTGTTCCAATAAAAAAAAACTTAAACATCTTTTCCTATGTAACTATGAAAATAAAGGACGAAGACAAAGTCTCTGTGCTTCATTCATTAAGTACCAAGCCACGAAAATATGTCGCGGAGTTGGGGTATAGTTATATCATTCTTGACTTCGGGAACTACATGGAGGTTAGTGGTTAGCTTCAAGAACCGGCCGCTTTATTCTCGGGGGAAAGCTGGCAGTATCCGTTATGATACGAAACTGGATGGGCCACAAAGACGGTCTGGATACTGTGGAGAAAAGTCTCTTGTTTCTACAGGCAACCGAACCCCGACCTTTCAACCCGTAGACCTTCATTATATTGAATGAACTATCCCGGCTAGGATAGTTCAACAATTAAAGTGACATCTTACAGACTGGACGGGGGTACGCGGTAACGTAGTTGGTTGAGGCATTATGCTACAAACCGGAAGGTCGCGGGATCGAATTCCGATGAGGTGAATTTTTTTTTTCAATTGACCTAATCCTTCCAGCCGCACTATGGCCCTGGTGTCGACTAAGCCTGTAACAGAAATGAGTACCAGGAATATTCTTAGGGGCAAAGGGCAGCCGGTCCGTAGGGCTGATAACATTGCCGCTATCTGTGAGCGGATTGTCTAGAAAATGTGGGACCCTCAACATCTCACAACCCCATGGGTCTCCAGGGCCTGTTACAGGGATAGCTTTACTTTTACAGACTGGAGGGGCGAGACTTGATTCTAGGCATGGACAATGGCTTCTGTCATGGTATCTACGTCCAGACAAGTCCTGGAATCCACCTAGTCTGATATCCGAACAGTACAGGGGACCCGAAGAGACAGTATAGCGAATGATCACGGGCTGGACTACCGAGGGGTCGGAATTCGAGTCCTGGTAGGGTCAAGACCTCCTATTCAATCAGTACCGGGGGCTCTTTCCCCAGGGATAAGCGGCCGTGGCGTGAAGCTGACCACTTACCAACAAATGCCGAGGTCAAGAAAACGTGGGTATATATATAACCACTCTCCCATACGTCTTCATGGTATCATGGCTAATTAGTTAAGCACAGAGACAACTTTACCTTTCACAGGGGACCCGTCCTTCGGGCATAAAGCTGTCGCAACTGGAAACTGACTAAGAGCTCGAATCTTTGGCCGCACCATAGCTCAAGCGGTTAGTCGCTGGCTTCCCATCGCGGCTGCCCGGGTTCCATCCCGGGTCTGGTCAAGTGGGATTTGTGGTGGGCAAAGTGGCGCTGAGGCAAGTTTTCTCCGAGTACTTCGGCTTCCTCTGCCAATCTTCATTTCACCAATTGCTCCACAATCACCCTCACCTATCATCTGGGGATGGTACAATAGGCCAGAAGTGGCCTCAGTACAAGGGACTTAGTCCCACCCCACTAGCAATAACAAAAACAGCTCGATTTTAGTGTCGAGGTTAAGAACACATCGACGGTTGCTTACACCGGACGACATAGAAAACACAGCCTCAACTACTGTTGCATATTTGACCGTGAGAATGTTTACAAACATTCCACTATTGTTGCATAACCTAGCAAAAGACTGTTTACCATGACTCAGTCTTTTCGGGAACTTATTTACCAGGCTGTTGCTTGGCAATGGGTTGACATATCACAATATATATAATAAATTTTTGTCATGTAATGAAAGTTTCTAAAATTCTTCAGATTTGAGTTACCACAGCAACTAACTGCCGAGTGTAAACACGTTGTAGGTCACAAATAAACATTCTTTTTTTGTTTAATTGTATCATATGTATTTTGATATAGAAGTATGAAATATAGTCAATGTCATATAATGTGAGCTAGTTTGTGAAGATTCGGAAATTTTCTTTCCTTTTCAAATAATGAACGTAGAAAATGAAGGAAAAAAAACCAGTTCAATGAAAGATAAGAGCTGTAATCTGAAACTCGGACGGGTACTCGAGAGCTCTATGTAGGTGATACGGTTGCAATACATTCATATGACTGATGGAAATCTACTCGTATTCCTGTTGTTAATTCGAAGCGTAATCAGCAGCATAATAATACAGATTCTTAACCTCGTCATTCGACAGAAGAGAGAAGAGCTTCATGCTCCAGCCGCCTTTTATGGAGAGAAAAATTTGGTAGCAGGCTGGCTGGGCTCCATGGTGGATACATACGGGAAACAGGGGCGAAGAAACAATCCAGAACGGGAGCTGAAACCGTCCAGACCAAAAACATCTCTTCACTGACTCAGTTATCTGGTCCTTTAATGCAAGTTGACAAACGCTATGGAATTTCGGACTGTGTGAAATATGAAATTCTCATGACGGTAAGTATTAAGATTATGATCCCATGAGAAATGACGCCGTACAAATTGGTGGACAGGTACCAATGTTTCGAAGGGGCTTATTTCTTCCTTCTTCTATCCTGAAAAGGGGGACAGGAGGTTACTCCGAAACGTCAGTTCCATCTAACAAATTGCGCCTTTTCAAGTACCAGACGTCAGTAATTAAATTTATAACTATACTCGTACGTAATTTATTTTAAACGTAAACTCTTCTTTCTTATTCTCAAACGTAACATTGAAGCGTTTCTAATGAGGTTCATCATTCTCTCGGCACACAGAAAACGCAGGTCATATCCGCACTATCCCTGCTTCCGAGTTAACATTAAGCATCATACTGAGAAACTTGTATATCTATTTTTTTTTTGATTGCATGAATCTAATTAGCGTCGGTATCTCGAGGTAGCGAGAACCAGTCCATAAGTACTGATCAATGTGATCTTGTTCTATTCCAGCCGAGGAAACATACAAAGACATGAGGGCAGTTAGCATTACCTGGAATAAATTCTACACCTGCTCCTCGATATGACAACAGGCTCTGTTTACATCACACCTGCTAGCACAAAAAGCAATGTTCAGCTTACGTTAGAAAGTGCAAAACATAATTCAGAATAATAATTATATACTGCCAACTTCTAAATGTCCCTCCGTGTTCTTAACAAGTCTTGCGTTATGTATATCCTCTTAATGTCCTTCTGGAATAAAGTTGTCGGAGCTCTGAACACTAAAATGAGGAATCGAGAGACAGAGTCACGATTACATAACTCTCACAGTTAAGGGGGGATATTTCTCTAAAAATACTATGGTATGATGCAGTACACCTTATGTCACTTAACCCTTTAAAGACGGAATGACTTCTAAATAATATATAACAATTTTGTTCGTACCTCACAGGAAACACATTACGTCTCATCTACATGATTCAATAGGTTAATGCTGTTTATGGGAAAAAAATCGCTCTTTATTGTGATAACCACAAGAAACACATAAGTAGGTACTCTCTATAAGTAGAATACAGAATTTTAGTTCGTTAAAGTGGGTGGTACATATAGTAACCACGGGCCATTATACGGCTAATACGAGTAGTGTCAGTTAAACGACGGTCTTCCTGCCATATTAGGCGTGTTTAGAGAAATAGTTGGGTTACTTTAAGTTATTAGATTCCTGCCTGTTGCTGACCACAGGACCTGTTCCAATTTCAGTAGATATGGCGGACCTTCACAAACTGAAGTCTGATTCATTTTTGTTTTCTCTTAGATGGTTTCGTTTTAACAGCCACTCTAACTTAAACGCCTAAACGAACATGTTTTTTGTTACTCCGGTTGCTGCTTGCCCGGCTTACAAAGTGTTGAGGAAGATAATTCGACCCAAGGGAAGTGAAGTAACAGATGACTTCAGCATATTGTGCCACTAGGCGCTATATAATTTGTATTTTAAATTTTTTTTAATTCTCTTATTGGGGGGTGGAGTCCAACTGGGTCCACTCGGCACGGCGGCCACTGATTCGCCTATTGCAGCCTGCCCCGAGTGATTATGATGGTGGAGAATTTGGTGGAATGAAGATTGGCAGGGGAAACCGAAGTACCTTGAGAAAACCCGCCCCAGCGCCACTTTGTCCACCACAACGCCCACTTGACCAGACCCGGGATCGAACCCGGGCCGCCGCGGTGGGAAGCCAGCGACTAACCGCTTGAGCTATGGCGCGGCATGTATTTTCAACTCAGTATTGGTAGTGTGACAACTAAGGGATTGGATGGGCTGGGCGTGCAGTATACACGGTAGTACAGCGACATCCTATTGGTTTGAAAGCCTTAAGGGGCCCATACATGTACGAGTCTGGCTTGCGAGTCCGGTTCGGCGAGCTTGACTCGGGAGCCGGGCTCGGATTAATTTCATCACAAACGCATGAGCTGACTCCCAACTTTGCTACCCATACACGGACGAGTTTGGCTCATTGGAAACCGTGCCGAGTCGAACTCGTGAGCCAGACTCGTACGTGTATGGGCCCCTATAGAGAAGAAGCGGACCTAGGAGATATTGCATGCCAACAGCGTAGGAAAGCGAAAAGTGATGGGCTTTATAAGCACGGTAATAAACCTTCCAGTTACATAAATATCCTACACATCCCGCAGAAGAGGATCTATCCTGAGATGGAGACAGTCAATCAGTCAATTCGACTTACTTTACTGAACCCCGAAGTTAATTAGGTCCCACCGCATTCGCATAAGCCCGCCAATGGTCGTCGTCATGAGCCAGATGAAATAATCCATATCTTCATATCCTACTTATTCACATTCTTCTCCCATTTACGAGTGGGTCTCCTGCTTCGGGTTTCGCAACCAAAATTTTGTATTTATTAGTTCCCGCCCCAGTATATGCTGCACCCATTTCATTCTCTTTTATCTGATCAATGTTATGATGGTATTTATGAAGCTCCTGCCCGCCACTTGGATCTTCTCTCGCCGTGATTTCAATACACTGTAAAACTACCCAACGTATGATAAGGGGATTTTCAACAAAACTAAAATGGCTGATAAGAGCAGTATTTAGTTCCATCAGAATCTCCTACCAGCAGCACCAGTCTATTAATAATCTCAGGTACTGAATCAAGGAGTCACGGTAGCTCAGTCGGTATAGCGACTGGCTAGGAGCTGAACGACCAACGGACCGGGGTTCGAGTCCCGATGGGAGCAAGAATTTTCACTCCTCCATGTCGTCCAGACTTGTTCTGGTGCCCACCCAGCCTCATATCCAATGAGTATCCGGGGCTAGAGCGGCAAGGGAGTGAAGCTGACCACTCACCTCCAACTAGTGCCGAGGTCAAGAAAATGTGGCTCTATACATCCGCTCCCCCATACGCCTTCATGGCGTAGTGCTTAATTAGTTTGGCACAGGGACGACTTGCCTTTACCAGGTCCTGAATCGATTAGCTGCAATGCGACTTGTTCATGAAGCCTACAAGTGGAAGCGATAGCCCTAAAGAGAAAGATGCGAAGCAGAAGAGGTTCAAACGCCTCCTGTCCGTAAAGGTATCAGTTGCAATAAAGTGCAGAGATGCCGAAGGAACGTAGCCCAGACTGTACGTATATGCAAATTTCAATTACAACACGTGCGACCTCCTGGTTTTAGCATTGTCCATGCTGTGGAGAACAGTGGATTATGGAAGAACCGATTTATCATACTCGTATTTCTGTTTGCTTAAATTTTTAGCCTGCATCCAACTTTCAATCTAGCACTAGTCGAAGATTTGCCTTTCTTTCTGCAAATTTAAAATATCCCGCCTGGTATTCGGAAACGTCTTTCATGGATCCACTTGCTTGGAAACAACCGCTCTTCAGAGGTGAATCGACTCACATCTGTGTCCCGTTTCATCTGACTGCCAATGTTTAGAGGTGGGACCTATATTAAAATCTGAGATCTATGCTTGTGGACCCATGTACCAAATTATTCACAAAATCGATTAAAAGTCTGAAGGCTAGTACTGGATTCAGCTGGTTCAGAATAAGGTCCAGTGAGAGGCTCTTGGCCCGTCAGAGTAGCCGAGCGGTCTGCGTCATGCACTGTCTTCACTCGCTCTGAAGCCGGAATCGTGGGTTCGAATTCCACAAAAGACATGGATGTTTCGTTATGTGTGTGCGTTTATTCTGTGATTGTATTGTTCTGTATTTAGGTAGAGGCTCTGCGACGAGCTGATCACCCGCCCAAGGAGTCCTACCGTCTGTAAAATGATCAAAATTAAAAACAACCTCGACACCGTAGGGTATAAGAGGAACGGATTAAATTAAGTAAGAGAGGTTCTTGTGAACACGCTAATGAACTTTCGGGTTCCATAAATGGCGGGGAATTGCTTGATCCGTTGAGGGACTCTAGGATTCTCAAGAAAGAATCCGATACATGGAGTTAGTAAAGCTCTCCACACTATACATCGATTTTGCGCAATGGATGTGTTCCTATAAAATGGCACCTAATTGGAAAATGCACAAATGTAAGCCTTTTATTTTAAAGAATGGTGTTTGAAATAGGGCGCATACTTTGGTGGTAAACTTGGTGATACTGCTGGATATGCAAAAGTGAAATAACGTAATAATTTGAGAACGGGATTCAACCATCAGACTTCCAACACATTTTACTGAACAACCATTTTGCTTTGAGAATAAATTATTAAGCCTAGGGGATTGCTCAGTCGGTATAGCGACGGGCTATGAACTGGATGGTCGGGGATCGATTCCCGGCAGGGACAAGGGATCTTTCTCAACTCCACAGCGTCCAGATGGCTCTGGAACCCACGCAACATCCTATATAACGGGTGCGGGGGAGTTTCCCCGGTGGGTAAAGCGGCCTGGGCGTTAAGCTGACCCCTCACTTACATCTAGTCAAGAGAGGTGGAGCTTTACCTCCACTCACTCATACGCCCTCATGCGTGATTCTTAATTAATTAAGCATATGGGCGACGTTTTATTTATTTTCCTTTATGTATTTACTGTAACAATGACACCAGTTTCCTTAATTAAAATCTGTTGAATATTCTCGAAGTTGAAACACTCGGACGGACCGAGAAACTACTCCCCATTAGCAATTGCGCTTCTTGCAAAGAATGCGTGATTAACCTAAGCAGTGGAGTCCTTAAGAAGCTAAGAGCGCTAAGAGTACCTCCTCATTTTGTGGAACCGCAAGGTTCATTACTCCGTTCAGTACAGTGGACCCTACCATGCACTACTGGAATCCTTGGTTGGACAAACAAGGGGTCGGAGTTCTAGTCCCGGTACGGTCAAGAATCTTCACTTCTCCAAGTCTTCCAGACCGGCTCTGGAGTCCACCCGGCCTCCTATCCAATGGGTACCGGGAGGCTCTTTCCCCGGGGGGACACCTGTTCAAACTGGGACTATTGTATTGTATTGTATTGTATTGTATTGGAGAGGGTGGGTTTCCCCATGCACTTAGACCAGTATCGGTCCATTGTGCGTCCCCCTATGATATTCTACCAGTCTCTATTCCCTACCGGTACTGCCGAATGTGATCAGTCCCGAGGTTCTTTACGTGCCGTAAAACTACGACACGGGACCCACGGCTTAAAGTCCCTCCCGGAGGACTTGTTCCCTGAATTTTTCCGCCCTTAAAAATTCCACGACCTCCGCCAGGTTTGAACCCGCGTACTTTGAGTCACGAGGTGGGAACGTTACCCCTAGACTACGGAGGCCGCTAAACTTGGACTAAGTGATAGTCCCACTTGTGAGAGGTGTCAAGAAAAAAACGAAACAGCCACACACATCCTGTGTGAATGTGAGGCTTTAGCTTATTTAAGACTACGTCACTTGGGTCAATACTTTAAGGAACCAAGTGACTATTTCGACGCCCCCACGTCCAAAATCCTACACTTCATTCGAAGCGCGGGGTTGATGAGGGAATAATTAAAAAAGGGGAAGCACAATAGACCACTGAGGTCGCGGTGCAAGGGCCGAGAGGGCCTACCCCTCATACATTCATTCATTCATTCATTCCCCGGGGGTAAAGCGGTCGGGGCGTGAAGCTGACCACTAACCTCCTACTAGTGCCGAGGTCAAAAAATGTGGGTCTACACATCCGATCCCCCATACGGCTTCGTGGCGTAGTGCTTATTTAGTAAAGCACAGGGACAACTTTACCTTATAGAGCAACACAGAAAGAAATGGTAAGAACCCGTTCATGGGATAAGCTTTCACATGAGTCCAAAAAGAAAAAGCATTTTAAATGTCAACCAATGAGAAACTGTTGTTCGGGAGATGGAAGTGATATAATAATCGTAACATCTCTCAGCAGGCTTAACTCTGGAAGAGACGATGATGATAATGATGATGACATGAGTAATCTCACATTATCATAAACATAGGTCTTAATATTATTCTGGTAACTGTTTTAGTACATGCGCAAACTTTCTTATGATCCTTTCGATCATATAAAACTCTGTCGCTATCAACAGTGTCGTTAAATAACAGACTTAAAAGACTCAACAGTAATTATTGTCACTGATAACTTGTCACTTAGATCGCTGTAGCATCACATGGCGAACTTGCAGTACGGCACGTATAAAGTAAGTGATGACATCTGTTAAGTCGATAAGGGATCTGTAACATGGAATTACAACACGCACTGGTCTCTACACCAGGCGCGACTAGTCAAGTGCAAGCAAGCGACACTAAACAATGTTAATGCTGATCTGGATTACAATGCAGGCTGCTGGACATTACACAAAAGTACAAACGTGTTTATTTTCGTTATAGAAAATATTTGTTGTTTTTTGTCAGCATAACCCTACTTCCTGTGTATGGGGTTTAAAAGCGACAACATGTGCCATCTTCAGGTCCTGCTTTTAGTTACAGTTAACTTATCAAACACTTAACGTAAATTTATATTTAAGCCGAGTGGATCCATCGATGTGTTATATATTCTACGTACCATACACTATCCAGAAAAATCTACATTTTCTGCCTGTGGAGATATAAATTTTATGGTAATATATATATATATGTTCGACTGTCACCTATTATTAAATTATGCATGGTCATATGTGCAAGGTTTCATTTGTTTTGTAATGTTTGTCTTAACTCCCGCTGATGGTTTATGTTGTGTTTGGTTTATATAATCTTGCCTTGCATTGGTTCTGGTGCCCGGAGATAGGGACTAGCACTGAAGATTTTCCGCAACTAAGTAGGCTTTTACCTGAGGAAGGAGACAGAGTCCAGTCTCCAAAAGGTTTACGTGTATAGATAAAAAAACAGGAGTATTCATAATGGCCAAACTGTCAACAACTGTCGTTTACTTGATCCCTGTCTAGTGAAATGGAAAAAAAAATCTCAAGTCTCTTTATACATCCATTCAAGGGAAAACCATTGTACTCTCTCTTAAAATATTTCCCTACCGTAGACGAAAGTTCTTTTTTATAAATCCAGATATAATGAAGCTAGCAGAAGTTAAGCTTACTGATCCCCCTCTTCCCATGGCATCTAGGTTCCTTTTCGGCAGGACATATCATACGACTGATTCGATTATTTTAACGACGGCGAGTACGTTTGAGAAAAAGTGCATAGAAGACTTGAACCTAAGGTAACAGAAGAATGGAGGAAATTCCAGGAATAGCTACCTAATTTGCAGTCTTCAAGATCGAGTCGAGAAGGATGAGCTGGGCTAGGCATATAGCATATATACGTAGAAGCTAAGAAAATGCGTTCAAAAATTTAGTCTGAAGCCCTGCAAGAAACCGACCACTTGCGAGATCCAGGAGTCGACGTGGAGGATGATATTAAAATGACTATTAAGGAGATAGCACATGAGGGTATACATTCAATTTAAGTATATAAGGCACCTACCCCTGCTTACTTGTCATCTTTCCAATATATCTGACGGTATATATCATAAGCAGTTGGCAGTAACTCCTGTAAACAGAATCCCTCTTGAGGATCTGTCTGTCTGTCAGCCAATCACAAATTTCCCCAACTTCTATAGGACCTGAAACTGTATTAACACGGGAAACTTCTCCCTGCTTCGGAAGAAGACAGTTACAAAAATCTACATAGTGATCACAAAGGACTCCTACGAGTCCTACGTACAAATTTTAAATTGTTAAGGAACCAAAACTGCCGGTCACGGTAGCCAAGCGGTCTAACGCATGGTAGGTTCGAATCCCACTCAGGGCATGCATATTTAGTTTGTGTGTACCTTTTTCTGTGTTTGTGTATTGGTATTAGCCTTGCGACGAGCTGATCACCCGCCCAAGGAGTCCTACCGAATGTGTAAGATCTAGAAAAACCGAAGTGAACGGAGAAGTTCATGGAGGTAGGCCTAGGCCCACTGGGGCTGTAGTGTCAGGGGGGGGGGGGGAATGAAAAAGGAACCAAAACTGCCTACATCAATAAAAATTAGAACAAGGAGCGCAACATTTAAAGTTTTGGCGCACAAGGATTAGATCAGGAATGAAATGAAGGATCTTAAGAATGGGCAGAAAAATGAGAGACAATCAGGGGCGACAGTTCAGAGACAGTTTCACATTAAGAAAACTCCATCGTCAGAGATGTGTAATGTGTTAAAATGTTACCGTCGTTTCGGACGAACCTGCTGCCTCAATCTTCATTCATTTTTCTACATTGCAGATGAAGGCAGTATGTTCCTCTAAAACCGTGGCAACTTCCTGCCAGTTTACATGACATCATAACCCAATAGGCATAAAAGAATTTTAGAATATATTTTAATTCTAGTGTTTTCTCTCTTATTACGAAACCTAACAATTATAGGTTCGAATGAAATATTTCTAGTAAGATTCATAATTCTCTTAATTGGAAATATCGAAGTGAAACATGAGTATGGGAAGCAGCAGTTTCCATAGAAATGTTCATAATTTTTACCAAAATGAACGGTGTCATATACCACACGACAGTAAATTTCATACTAAGCATCTCCTTGAGAACTTCAAGTCCCACAAGATTTGAGACTAAGTTTTGAACGAATCCACCCCCAAGGCCTTCAGTTTTGGCATGGAACAAGCAGTTTACAGAGTTCTAATATCTGTGCAAATACAAAAGTTCAGGATGAGCGCCTATCACCGGAAAGACGGCGCACACACGAGACCTGCGGGTCTGGAATACAAACTTCTCTCAGTTGACGGTTGGAAGGAAGGAAAAGTTTACAAGCCAAAAACAAAAAGTTTACAATTTTACAGAATGTAAATCGTACAGAGATTCTCTTACAAGTTTCCGAGTACAAAGCGATCGTCATACCCACAATGATGTGTAGATCAGCGTGCTGTATCTCGGGTAACTGCAATTGTTTTCTGCGACCGTTTTCTTTCTAATTGCTGTAGCAAAGTAACTTTTCAGATACAGGCATTTTTTATTGCTAGTGGGGTGGGACTAAGTCCCTTGTACTGCGGCCACTTCTGGCCTATTGTACCAGCCCCAGATGATAGGTGAGGGTGACTGTGGAGCAATTGGTGGAATAAAGATTGGCAGGGGAAACCGAAGTACTCGGAGAAAACCTGCCCCAGCGCCACTTTCTCCACCACAAATCCCACTTGACCAGACCCGTGATCGAACCTGGGCCGCCTCGGTGGGAAGCTAGCGACTAACCGCTTGAGCTATGGCGCGGCCAAAGATACAGACTTGCAATTTATCCCTAAGCTCACAAACATGAAAAAACTTGACTGAGGTTGAGTGAACAGGTAGGCTAACAAATTACACCTTCTCCACTCGTTAGGTTATTCGGAAAATGGGCATCACATGATTACAGCGAGTGTCGTTGTAGAGTGGGTAGAATTTCTGCTTCGTATTCAGGAGGTCTCGGGTTAAAATCTCTGTCCCAAAATCTCTTATCCTGACTGAAGAGTTTTGCGGTTTTCCTTAGGTTCTCCAAGCAAGTTTGCGCAAGTCACAGAAGCCACAGGGTCACGATCGCTTCCGTCAACATCCTTAGCAATTCATTATTCACTAGTCATCACACGACGTTAAATATACTGACAGTCCCGTCAAATAATCCATAAATAAATAAAATTGTTCTCGTGCTTAATTAATGCCATTAAGATATACGCAGGGAGTGGGAGCATATTTCCACCCTTCTTGACCTCGGCACTAGATGGACGTGATTAGTCAGTTTCATGGCCCGAAAGGAGCCCCCAGTATCCATTGTACGGGAGGCTTAGCAGGCCCCAAGAGCCTGNGTAGTTAGTTTCACGGCCCGACCGCTTTAACTCTAGGAAAGGAGCCCCAGTATCCATTGTACGGGAGGCTTAGCAGGCCCCAAGAGCCTGTCCGGACGCTGTGAAGTAGAGAAAAATCTCTTGTTCCCGATGGGAATCGAACCCCGGCCATGTAGCCCATAACCCGTCGGTATACTGACTGAACTATCCCGGCTCTAAATAAATAGGCAAATGAAGACACGATTATGTGTAATATTGTTTCTAAGCTACATATTGTTATAGTTTCTGCTTTGAAACTTGGAGTATGCCTGCGCTTGAGTCAATTGCAATTGTGACGTAGGGCAGAAGCGGCCATGCACAGCCCAAATACTGCGATGGCGGCTCCAACTTCAGATGTGTGCCTTCATTTCTTTGTCTTATTTTGCCTTTATCCAGATCCAAAGGCCTACAGGTAAAGGTCTTTTCATGGTCGGACACAATATCCAGGAATTTCTACCGTATGTCTGCCAGATAATGCACACAGCAGATAGGACCAACTATGTAGGAACATCAAGCACAAAATTACACCGAAAAGTGTCCAGCTGTGTATGAAGTTCAGTCGATGACCATTGTTTTGCGTTTGGCATGTTATTTGTTTTCGTACTTTGACTTGACTTGAGTCCGAGGAAATTCATCCTCTGGATTTAAAAAGCTTATCCTTACATGCGGGGAGAATTGCAAAGAGAACACTACTTTTATATGGCGTGAAAAACCTCGACCCATTCAGAACTGTGCTTCTCAGAAATCGGTGGACAGTCATGAAATTGTATTATTCTACCAACATCTGTAGAAATGGACAATTTCCAGCCCTTTGATTCTACTTAGCTGGAAATACCTTACACGCAGATCATGCCTCTGTTAACATCCTTCTATAGTCGCGTATAACTTCAATACCACAGATGCCAAAAGTCACAAAAATCTGTAGGACCAAGCTCTAGACGTAAATTCGTTCACCAGTAGCGTCAGGATGCTGAATGGTTGATAACTTTATGCTGGTATACAACTATAAGCTGCTGGACCTACAATTTACTTACTTAATCCGTTCCTCTTATACCATACGGTGTTTAGGTTCTTTTTTACATTTTGATCATTTTACAGACGGTAGGACTCTGGACGGGTGATCAGCTCGTCACAAAGCCTCTACCTACACACAGGACAACACAAACACAGAATAAACGCATACACATACCAAATATCCATGCCTTGTGTGGGGTTCGAATCCACGATCCAGGTTTCCGAGCGACCGACGACCGCTCGGCTACCGTGACCGGTAGAATTTATTAACCCTACATGTGGCCAAGTGTCGAAAATTTCTACATTTAAAAAA
>NW_019726229.1:1065630-1072234 GCF_002891405.2 Cryptotermes secundus
TGTGCTCCATGACTGTCGCCTGCGCACTGCAGACACGTTTCGGCATTGTCCTTGACCTTGCAGCATGAGGGCTGCCACTTGCCGGATCATGCGCACACCATTCGACTCAGCACGGCCCACGGATTATTCTATCGTAATTGTGAGCGGTTATATGCATCACCTGCGGAATTATTAGCAAATTCATCGGGCCAGTTCTATATGATTCACCCTGTACTTCTCCTGTTTCCATTCACTTCGGCGAATGCTAGACTGTAACTGACTGGTTACTCCTCTCTAGTAACTCTTATAAACTCTCAGTCGGATAGCGGAAAACCCACATCGCTCACTGTTGCGTAAACGCCGCGTTTACAGGCGTTTCTGGGGAACGCTGCCGAGAGTTGCTTATTGCTGCGTAGCGTTTCCACTGTTGCGTAACTTGGCAACCGACCGTATCCTGGGTCTGTCTTCGTGGTAACTCGTTCCACTTCCCGTTGCCCAACGACGGTTAGACATGTCACAATATTTTATATGAACTATATGGTTAAGAAATATTTGGATAGATTTTTCTCCGAAATTCTAGGTTCTCACAAATTTTTCATTTGACAACAGCATCAGCATCAGATGGTGAAATGAATGATGACTTGCAAATGATTTGGAAGGAAGCGTTCGTGAAATAATAGAGGTACGATTACAGCATTATCCAAGAGGAACTGAGCTAAACTGCGAAAACATATATATATATATATACACATACACACACACACATACAGAGCCGGGATTGTGTAGTCGGTATAGCGTCTGGCTACGGGTTGGACGACTGAGGAGTCGGAGTTCGAGTCCCTGTAGGGTCAAGTATTTTCTTTCCTCCACGTTGTCAAGACAGCCTCTGGGGCCCACCCAGCATCCTATCCAAAGGATACCGGGGGCTCTTTCCCCGGGGGTAAAGCGGGCGGGGAGTGAAGACGAGCACTCACCGCCAAATAGTGCCGAGGACAAGTAAACGTGGGTCTGTACATCCACTCCACCATACGCCTTCATGGCATAGTGCTTAGTTAGCTACCTTTACCTTTATCGGAACTCAGCAACAAGGTGCAGACCCTGACTGACCCCACGTGCACGCTGAGGGCAGCAGCTCTGTACAGCAGCTGGCAAACCGTCAGTCACTTGTTAGGAAAGGAGTCTTGATATGCAAGTAAATGGTCGTGACTTGATGAAGGTTATTCCTACTCTTGCTTTTTATACAGAGAGATTGGTGGTGACCTTGACAGTTACCTTGCTCCGTATTAAAAGAATTAGCTTCAATATTTCTATGCAAAAGCCACAAATGGTCCAGGCGATCGCAACCTGCGTAGCCTCGGCATCGGAAATTCTACAAGAAGTATCACTGTACGCATATGGTGAAAGCACAGGATCTTTATCACCAGTACTGCTGCTACTGCTGCTGCTGCCGTAGTAGTAGTAGTAGTAGTAGTAGTAGTAGTAGTAGTAGTAAGAGCTGTAATAGAAATAGTAAAAGTGTGATTCTAAATTATTTTCAGGGTATCCGTGGTTTCTAAACGGAATTCCATACAGTAATTTGGAATCACCTTGTAGTAGTAGTAGTAGTAGTAGTAGTAGTAGTACAGTAGTACACATGAGTGCCGACAGGAAACTTTCTAGAGTAGCCATGATAAAAGAATAAAATTTGTAGGAAATACGTGTATTTCCATTTTTTCTTGTCAATATTTGGTATATTTCCTTTCTTTCTTCAATTTTGCTTTCCCAAAAGTGCCGGAACCTTGATTCCTTTGGAAGCCGAGGTATGTTCCTACAGTTTCGGCCGATATTAGCATCCATTATGGGTAACATTCTGCATGAAAAGAGCGTCAGGTTGATGCACCGAACGTGTGGGACCCGTATCTATAAGGAGGAGTGGGCACCTGTTTGTTCGTGCGTTAAAATTTCTTACACCGTTACACCTATTTTGACCAAATTTCGCGCGATGGTAAAGGGCTTCCCTGTGGAGGTCTTAAGTTCTTAGACATTTTATAAACCCCAAACTGTCTACTGGCTGAGAACCATTCTTAATGAGGAGTTTTAGGTTTGATAGAGCTTACAAAGATAAAGGTCACGCTTGCTCTCTATAGCAACCTGCTAATATATTTCAGATTTCGCAAGAAATGCAAGGACTTACAAGTTGTAACGGGTTAGTTATTTTTCTTACAATTCTATTACTCTGTATATTAATATAACGTCAACAATATCAGTTTCCTATGTATTATAGTACGTATTAATGAGCGTCACAACGCCGGAGCAGGCCAGCTATTAATAAATATATATAGATATACATACATTTATATTCATGCCTTATTTCAGAAGCTGACAGTCGTCCAACTAGTGAAGAACCTACCTTTTCTATGTATGGAACCAGAAGGTCCATTACCATATTACAACAGCTCCCTATTCAGCCCGGTGTTAAACCAGTTTAATCTGCTCAGTATTGTTACTTTTATGTACTTTGTCCATCTTCAGACATCATAGAATTTGTTTTAGCATATCTGGCGTTCGGGGAAGTCCAAGAAGCCAGCAATAATAAGCGTAATACGTCATTGTGACAGGCAGAATTTATCAACTGAATCAAATCCACATTTTCATAACAATTTTTTAATTAATTTTAATATTATCCGTCCTTGAGCTTTTAAGATCGATATTTACCTAAGACTTCTCGGACTAAGGTTCCGTATGTTGGCGCATTTCTCACAACTCCCATGCGCGCTGTATTTTCCTTCTATTTCATCTTTCTAAGGATACTTCTTGGAACATACATCAAAGCACGAAGTAGCGTATTTTGTTGAGGCACTATGCTACAAGCCGGAAGGTCGCGGGTTCGAGTCCCGATCAGGTAATTGAATTTAACAATTGCCCTAATGCTTCCAGCAGCACTATGGCCCTGGGATTGACTCAGCCTCTAACAGAAATGAGTATCAGGAATCTTCCTGGGGGGTATAAGGGGCCGGCGCGTAAGGCTGACCTCACCGCCATCTGTGAGCCGCTTGTCTAGAGAAAATGAGGGAGCCTCGACTTCTCATAACCCTATGGGCCTCCATAGCCTGTTGCAGAGATAGCTTTACCTATCATTCTTAGATCAAAATATTCTATTCGCTTCATGAACCTCTATTCCGACATTACTCGTATAGTCCCAGAGGCTTTGATAGTAGCAGTTTTCTATTTTCGTTTGGTAGTCAGGCGTGATTTCAGTCACACGTGCCGCAGGGAGCTCAAAGTCCATTCATAAGAAGAAAAACAAGAATGTAATAGTTTCACTTTTATGTAACAAAGAACCTTTCCGTTCGTGGGGAGAGGTCAAAGTTCACGCACCATGACATCAGGTTCTAGTATAAAAACATTCCCTTATGCTTCCAACATCGCTATAAAGCTGCCTTGCCATGACCAATTCGAGCCCCTCACATGCTTCAAGGCGGCTGAATATTATAAATAGTGGCGAATCTTAGTCAGGAGGTGGGAGGTAACTATAGCAATCGTCACTTTTAGCACTGACAAACGTATGAGCGCAAATTATTTTTCCTTTCCAGTCCTTCGTCCAGTTCGGACATATGCTTCGTAAGAAGAACACACGAATTCCCCAGCACGCAAAAGCTGCTACCTATTGAACACAGATTTAGGAAAATCTGGAAATAAAAATAGATATCTTTTGAAGCCAATGTTTTCAATGAGACTAGTATGACCACCGCCGATCGCAGTGACCGCGGGGTCTAAGGCGCTCGCTAGAACACTGGGATCGTGGGTTCGAATCCCACTCAAGGAATGAATGAATGTGTAAGTTTATCCTGTGTTGTGTTGTCTTTTGTGTAAGTAGCGGCCATGCGACGGTCTGATCCCCGTCCAAGGAGTCCTACCGACTGCGTATAAGATTAAGTAACTGAAAAAGCGGCCAAGGTCCAACAAAGGGCTATAGAGCCATAGATTAGATAGCTAGATAGATAGATAGATAGACCACCACTAATTAGCTCTGTTTAAAGCTTATTTCCAAGTAAGGGATAAATAAGAGTTTGCAGAAATATTTCGAAGCTGAAATGGAGACTCAGGCTATGCACGTTTAGGCATATGTGGAGAGCTTCTTTGTGACAAATTAGAAAAGAGTTTGGTATTTTTTTTTTATTGCTAGTGAGGTGGGACTAAGTCCCTTGTACTGCGGCCACTTCTGGCCTATTGTACCAGCCCCAGACGATAGGTGAGGGTGACTGTGGAGCAATTGGTGGAATGAAGATTGGCAGGGGAAACCGAAGTACTCTGAGAAAGCCTGCCCCAGCGCCACTTTGTCCACCACAAATCCCACTTGACCAGACCCGGGATCGAACCCGGGCTGCCGCGGTGGGAAACAAGAGACTAACCGCTTGAGCTATGGCGCGGCCGAAAGTTTGGTAAGTCTGATATCTAAACACTAACAGTGACAGCGAGTATAAGGCAAGACGGGAACTTCTTCAGTCAACAGGGATATAAAGTTAAAACACGAGCGGCAATTTCTACTTCTATTTCTGGTCGCTTGAGGTCAATCTGAGGCAACATGAAGGAACGAACGAATGAACGTTCGACAACTTTTCAAAGCGAGAAGCAGCAGAGAGCGACCTGCCAGTTTTTCTGACCCCTTCAACATCCGCTGGCTGGCTTGACTGTCCTTCAAGCCACAGGCGTACAGGGTCAGCCACAGAAGGTCAAACTAAACGTGACTCCGGTCACTGACATTATTATTATATAGAACATAAGGAAAAACTTGTAATGTGGGCAGTCATCACATAAAGTATGTTGCAGATGAACCCCCCCCCCCTCATTGTGGGCTGTAACACTGCCGCTCCCATGGAATCTGGTTTACTCAGCAATTGAGCAGTAAAATAAGATAAAGGAACAAAGCAAAGCAATGTAATTACCCATATAAATTCGAATGGCTATACATTTTATTCATTCGAATTTCAGCCGAAGGCTATGACAGGTTAATTTGTTTAAGGCCTTATCCAGGACGTCCAAGCCAATAGCAGGACAAAACTCCTTGCAGAGGAGTTGCCCTCGATGTGCTGTAGGAATTACGTTCTTTCATGGGACCTGAATATTAGTTATTGTATTTAGAAGAGCCAGGCACTGAATCATACTTTCAGCCAGATGCAGCCAATCAACACCCTCACACCCCATCTTTAAAATTAATTTAAATTGAAACCTTACATCTGTACTCAGCTGCCCAAGTTCTAAGGCAAAAACTCAGTTCATACAGAGCCCTGGCAAATATGCCCAGAATTACTGGGTTTTTGGACTTTTTCCATCGTCCGGAATTCAGGAAATAGAAAACACGACGTTTCGGAAACTGGATCTGTTTCCGTGTTCAGGTGAGGAACAAAGACACCTACTCAGTTGGACCCCATAGAAAGAGCTAATCTCAATCACTGGACAACTCCTGTCAGATTTACCCAGCTGTTTCAACATATAAGACTAGGCTAGTTCAGTGGGAGATAACAAGAAACCATAAAATAAATATTGTGATAGAACACGCACTTGCGTGGAACTAGGATAGAAAAGGAGGTAGAAAAACAGATTCAGTTTCAGAAACGTCGTGCTTTCGATTTCCTAGAATTCCAGACGATGTAAAAAGTCCAAAAACCCACTAATTCTGTGTGTTATCCACCATCGTCAGACCCCTTTAGAAATATGCCTAGGTTTGGCAGCTTCCTCTTACTCCCGTACCCCTACGAGTATGCAGCCTGGCACGATAATCTCTTCTTGGTCCAGAAATAAACGCTAATTATTTTCATTTCAATAAATATTTATAAATCGGTCGTATCGGCCCGTCTGTTTGTACGAATGTATTAACTGGGTTATGTGTGACGGGAATCATGTAGATCTCTATACTGGAGAGCGGAGATAGTTCAGTGGCTACAGCGCTGGGCTAGGGGACGGACGGGAGGGGCAAGAGCTCTTTCACTACTCTACAGCACCCTGACTGACTCTGGGGCCCACCCAGCATCCTATCCAAAGGGTAGTGGGGTTCTTACCCCGATGGTATAGCAGCCGAGGCGTGAAGTTAACTATTCACCCACATCTAGTGCCGTGGCCAATAATGGCAGAACTATACCTCCATTAACCCATATATCATTAGGCCGCGCCATAGCTCAACCGGTTAGTTGCTGGCTTCCCACCGCGGCGGCCCGGGTTCGATCCAGGATGTGGTCAAGTGGGATTTGTGGTGGACAAAGTGGCAATGAGGTAGAGTTTCTCCGAGTACTTCGGTTTCCCCTGCAAATCTTCATTCCACCAATTGCTCCACAATCACCCTCACCTATCATCTGGAGCTGGTACAATAGGCCAGAAGTGGCCGCAGTACAAGGGACTTAGTCCCACCCCATTAGCAAAAAAAATTTCTTAATGGCGTAGTGCCTAATTGCTTAATTAATTAAGCATAGGGACAACTTAACATTTACCTTACTAGAACTTACTCGTATCAGTTGGACCGATTATGTGAGAAATGAAGAAGTGCTAATTAGAATCAGTGAGCAGAGGAATATCCTACAGGAAATAAGAAATCGGAAGGCTAATTGGATTGGTCATGTTTTACGCAGAAACTGCCTTCTAAAAGAAGTTA
>NW_019726229.1:1072691-1075610 GCF_002891405.2 Cryptotermes secundus
GGGGGGGGGGAAGAATAGATAGGAAGAAGTTGAAAAAGCCATATAAAGGTATATACTCACGTTCAGTATACAAACGGCAAAAAGTAAAGCTATCCCTGTACCAGGCCGTGAAGGCACATAGGGTTTCGAGACATCTTTTCTTTTTTTTTCCTTGGCACTACATCCCCAGTGGGCCTAGGCCTACCTCCATGAACTTCTCCGTTCGAGACATCTTTTTTTTCCCCCTTGGCACTACAGCCCCAGTGGGCCTAGGCCTACCTCCATGAACTTCTCCGTTCACTTCGAGACATCTAGGCATCTAGGCTCCCATATTTTCTAGATAATCGGGTCACAGATGGCGGTGAGGTTGTCAGCCTTACACGCCAGCCGCCCTTTGCCACAAGGAAGATTCCTGTTGCTCATTTCTGTTAGATGCTGAGTTGACCTCAGGGTCACATTGTGGTTGGAAGGATTAAGTGAACTGTTAAATCTAATGATGTCATCGGGAATCGAACCCGCGACCTTCCAGTTTGTGGCATAATGCCTCAACCAACTACACCACCGCGTACACCCAATGGTAAAGCTATCCATGTAACAGGCAGTGGAGGCCCATAGGATTGCGAGACGTCGAGGTTCGCACATTTTCTAGAAAATCGGCCCACAGATGGCGGTGAGGGTGTCAGCCTTACGCGCCGGCCGCTTTTTAGCCCCAGGAATTTTCCTGATGATCATTTCTGTTAGAAGCTGAGTCGACCCCAGGACCATAGTGCGGCTGGAAGGATTAGGCCAATTGAAAAATCCAATGACCTCATCGGGAATGGAACCCGTGACCTTCCGGCTTTTAGCATAGCGCCTCAACCAACCACGCTACCGGGTGCCCCCACGTTCAGTACATACTGAATAAAAATATATTGCTCAACCAATATTTCTCGCCCCCACTGCATGGCTTATAAGGAATTATGCGTTTATGGTAGCATCATATTCGTGTGTCTGCTGCTGAAAATGAATTTTGAAGTTTGATTAGAACATATCCCATCTTTGGATTTGCAAATTCCTGTTATAAACTACACCAACATAACGTCATGTTTTTATTTAAGGCCGCACAATTTGTACACCGTTTAATGACAGACTTACTATGAATGAAGAATTATAAATATCGAAAATGGGGAGGGGGGTAGTCATCTACTTCATAATCTTTGTTTGGCATATCAAGGAAAGCTACAAGAAAAAAAAAACGTTAGATATGACAGCCAGTGAGCCGAACTGGATTCAACCCAGGTTCCTCCGGAACACAACAACTGTTAGAGCATTACCACTACGCCGGTCTGTTCTGTTTTAACTTTTTGCTTGAGGTGGAAATTCTCCGTGCCGCGTTTCCGTCTATGATGCTAACTCAATATCACGCAAGCTCGTATGAAGCATATCAATAATTTTTAATACATAATTCTGAAATCTCTGTGAAGAAAACTTAGCCCAACTTAATAACCGTGATATATATAATAATTATCCTAAAGGAAACATCATGAGTCGAAACTGCTATGAATTATATCAATTACCATCATCAGCGACGGGGTGTGAATCTATCACAATTATGGATTCAGCACGGAGCAGGACCGTCGCCACTCGCTGTCCGTGCGTGCCGGAAACTCGTTCCTTCACAATCTTTTGTTTTATGGAATAAATCAGTTATTACAGGGCGCGAGGTTTTCAACTGACAGACAAAAAACAAAAAAAATAAACTCCGTGGCCTCTAGTCCGCAAGCGAACTATATCGGCCTAGCGACCGTCGCTTTTCGGCGAAGTTAGTGCCAACTTTTGCGGATAGAGGGTGTCGCGTGGTCAGCGTAATGCATCCCACGGCCGTTAATCTCAGTTTTCTAGACCGGAACCGCTATTTCCTTGAAATACTTCCTCAATTATCGTAGCGAGGCTGAGTGGACAACATTCCAGACCTACTACTTCTCAGAAAATCTCATAGCCGGGATCTCTGGATCTGTAGGCAGGAACTCTGACCACTAGACACCAGAGGCGGTCTCAACTGATAGAAATTACGTTAAGTTGCATTCGGAGCCAGTATAAATGTTAGTGGTATAAATCGCCAGGTAGTGATCAAATTCTGGCAGAACTTATTCAAACAGGAGGCGAAGTATTACGTTCTAAGATCCACAATCTAATTACTTCTATTTGGCATAAGGAAAAATTGCCTGATCAGTGGAAGGAGTCTATTATTGTACCAGTTCACAAGAAGGGTGATAAAACTGATTGTAGTAATTATCGGGGGATATCACTGCTATCAACTTCATATAAAATTTTGTCCAATATTCTTCTTTCAAGGTTAAGTCCCATATACAGATGAAATTGTTGGGGATCATCAGTGTGGGTTTCGACGTAACAGATCAACTACAGATCAGATCTTTTGCATCAGTCAGATATTGGAGAAAAAAATGGGAGTACGATGAGACAGTACATCAGCTGTTTGTTGACTTCAAGAAAGCCTACGATTCGGTTAGGAGGGAAGTATTGTACAATATTCTAATAGAGTTTGGGATACCCATGAAACTAGTTAGGTTGATTAAAATGTGTTTAAACGAAACGTATAGTAAAGTCCGTGTAGGTAAACATTTGTCTGATAAACTTCCTATCCAGAATGGTCTAAACCAAGGAGATGCTTTATCGCCACTCCTTTTCAACTTTGCCTTAGAATATGCAATTAGGAAGGGAAACCAGGTGGGACTGAAACTAAACGGGACACATCAGCTGTTGGTCTACGCCGATGTTGTGAATCTACTGGGTGATCACGTAAATACCATAAAGAAAAACACACAAGCTTTAATTGACGCAAGTAAAGAGGTTGGTCTAGAAGTAAACACAGAGAAAACTAAGTATATGTCACTGTCTCGTCACTAAATTGCAGGGCAAAATCATGACATAAAGATAGGA
>NW_019726229.1:1075932-1076252 GCF_002891405.2 Cryptotermes secundus
AGGTTGGAGAAAACTGCATAATGAGGAGCTTCATAACTTGTACTCTTCTCCAAGTGTAATTAGAATGATCAAGTCAAGGAGGATGAGGTGGGCAGGTTATGTAGCACGAATGGGGGAGACGAGGAATGCGTATAGAATACTGGTGGGAATGCCAGAAGGAAAGAGACCACAGTGAAGGCCAAGGCGTAGGTAGGTGGACAATATTAGAATGGATCTTAGAGAGATAGGATGGGATGGTATGGATTGGATAGACCTGGCTCAGGATAGGGACCAGTGGAGGGCTCTTGTGAAAACGGTGATGAACCTTCGGGTTCCATAAA
>NW_019726229.1:1076309-1126566 GCF_002891405.2 Cryptotermes secundus
CTGCATTAATGCGTTTTTCCTTGAGTGCTTTGCTGTAATTTGTCTTTGATTTTATGTTGTGATTGTCCATAATGTAAATGTTTGTATCTACATTGTGCTGCCTCTGTGAGTGGCCTTGCGGCTGTTGACTGGGCACATAAATAATAAAGAATTGAACTGAATTACTGTAAAATAACTAATGTCACGAAGTAACTTCTTCATTGAGAAACCAATAATTGCTGAGCTTATCAGGAAATTCCAGCCTTCATGCATATTGTGACATGACGCCTGAAAGCCGGAACAGTGAAGTCAGCATAGGCGTCCAGTGCTAGACAACGGGTAGCTAAATGCCTTTCCAAGTGTTACGAGAATACACGTCCGTTGCTGGTTACCACAATATTATAGGTGTATCCGGTACAACGCAGATATGAACAGCAGAACGGAACCCTTGGATTCGGTGATTTATACTCGGCTGCATAAAGTTAGTTCAGTCCCTGATTCGGATAGCCAATCAGAGAGTTTGAGAGAGTTCGTGTGAGTCGTATTGAGTAGTAGAGGACTATGGATTACAGACCAGTCCGAGAAGCAGAAGAAATACAGTGAGAGATTCGTTATCGATGTGTGAACTCTATGATCAAATGTAATTGCAATAGAGACGTCCAATAAGCCCAATCATCAATCTAGAACCCACAGTTATTAGTCACGCTAACCCTGATACGTGACAGTATGAAGTTCAATTAAAATTCTCAAGAACTTATAAATTGACTGTATCAGGAACAGATTCAATCGATTCCAACCCACACACCCTATTCGTTTAAGGTGTATTTTAATATTATCCTCCTACATATAAGCACATTTTGCAAATGGTATCTCCACTTCAGATTTTCGGACGAAAACATCTCCATGTTTGTTGGAGTGATTAAATTCAGGAGGAAGAAATTAGAGGGGCATATTGCACATATGGGGGAAATTAGAATGGCATACAAAATTCTAACAGAGAAACCTCAAACGAAGAGAAGGTTTGGGGGGATATTAACAAGATTCTCAGAAATGGATTACAAGGGCGTTGGCAAGATTTCCTTGTAACCTTCGATAAGTCCAACATATCGTCTATCGCTTACGAGTCTTGACCACACATGATAACCAATTGTTACCTATAGCCCCATGTTCCCCTATCTACGATGTGGCTTGACAGAACATCTTTCCCTCCCTCCCCCCGCCAGACCTAGGGCGGTTGTACAAGCTTGGGTTGCTTCATGCACGAGATTTGCTAATTCACAGAACTGAAATTACGATAACGTTTTATTTGTCTGATGACGCTTTGTTAGGTACAATGGCTTTATAGCATCAATGTGAAGTTATAGACTTACAGCAAATTATGAACTGGGAAGAACGTTGAAGGAAACGACCGTGGCCTATTTTAGGATATTATCTTAGCGTGTCTGGAGGGACTGAAGAAAGGCACGAATAGCCTAAGAACTGCGAGATAATGAGATGTCCGGTTTCAAAATATGAGTAGCTCTTATGTTGAATAATTATGAGCCCTGATGGAAAGAAGAACGGACGGAATAGCGTTAATTAATAATTAATTAATTAATCCTCTGTAGGGCGAAGTTGACAGAGCAATGTTTTGAAATTCGGTCCTTATGTCTCAGAAATTACACTGTATCTGCATTACGAAGACCATGTTGAGGAAATAATCACTCTTTTAAGAGTTCCATCTTCTGGTATATAACATTGAGTAGCCCGATGAAAGTCGGCTAAAATTTCATGATTAGTCGTCATCTTCAGAATCAGGATCTAAGAATAAAAGAAGAAAGTAACCACTACACAACACACAGCAGATAGAGCTCTGTCTGCTGTCCCACTCCTAGTGGTTATTTGCTTAGCTTATTCTTCGACCTTGAAGATAGCCTTCCGAAACATCTGTTGATTTTCATCAGACTACACGATGTTATATCCCAGAAGATTGCCACTGCTGTGAGCACCTCGAATAGAATAATAAATTTTCTTTTCGAAAATAAGGAACTTCATAAATAAACCATTTGAAAAATAAGGCCGCGCCATAGCTCAAGCAGTTAGTCGCTGGTTTCACACCGCGGCGGCCCGGTTTCGATCCCAGGTCTGGTCAAGTAGGATTTGTGGTGGACAAAGTGGCGCTGGGGCAGGTTTTCTCCGAGTACTTCGGTTTCCCCTGCCAATCATCATTCCACCAATTGCTCCACAATCACCCTCACCTATCATCTGGGGCTGGTACAATAGGCCTAGCAATGACCGTCTCTTCTCGCTCCACTATTCCGGCTTTCAGTCTTCATGTGACAATATAATTAAATGGAGGAATGTGACCTAATTTGAAGTAATATTACGGTATTCGCGTGAACTGTCTATTGATAATCAAGATATAGAAGTAGTTCAGTCAGTATAGCCGGTGTCCCCGTCGCGAATCGAACAGGTTGCTTCTTGAGTACAGGTCAGAAGCGTTACTGCTTACACCACCAGCTCGGGTTGGAGCTGTATGGAAAGCAGTCAGCAATACAACATTAATTTCCCTATTTAATCAAACACTACGCTGTGCATAAACCTGTCGTGTTTTTCTCAAACTTACCTCAGTAAACCTCGCATAAAGAATTCGCTGCATGTTTCAGCAGCATGCATCTGCAGTCACTGATCAACCATGAGGCATATATCATCTAGCCACCAGAAGTTGCAGAACTTAATTCTGAGTACAGGTGATGAATTGACTTATTTGTTTCTGTATAACAAGGTAGCATAGCAGGTTATGTTCTGCGCAGGAGAATAGATTTACGGGAAGCGGTTCATAAAATCAGTTTTACCCTGCGCAGGCCTGCTGAAAAACACGCTATGCATCAGTTCTTCTAAGTTCATACAGGATGGAAGGTAATTTTATAGTCTTTATCAATAATATAAAAATATTTCACAGAAGTGCAGAAATTTTCCGTACATCAGATCACAGTTATGAAGAAAAGCATAGGTAAGAGACAGCTCTCTCGTTAGCCCACTTTAAGGACGAAGTCATTTTTCATCTTCAGTATGAACATCAAAGTCTTGGGGTACTTTCTACAACTGTTTCCTGGTAATAAGAATTTAAAGTACAGGTTGGAAGTTTTTCTTGTCTTATATATCGTAGATTTAAATTTAAAAGATATAAGCATTATAGATCACGCAACGTCCAAATCGGCTCTGGGGTTTACTTAACCTCCTATCCAATGGGTACCGGGAGCTCTATTCCCGCGGGTAAAGCAGCTGAGGCGTGAAGCTAACCATTCAACTCCAACTAGTGTCGAGGTCAAGAAAATGTGGATCTATACATCCACTCCCCTATACGCCTTCATGGCGTAATGCTTAATTAGTTAAACAGAGGGACAAATTCACCTTTTATATGCTCTGCATTTAATTAATACGTATCAGAACCTAATCAATATTGCCGAAAATGATATTCGTTTTAACCGCGGATTATCAATTATATCTTCTTTATAGATAATTAATTATTTGCCGGATGATTAGCATCCCTCTTCTACACATCCGTGCCTCCTCACAAGCACGAACTGAGTATTCAGTTGTCAGGCAAGACAATAGTAGTTCTTCTCAATTGCCATGTGCACAGGAACAATGGCACGGTACATTCCTACAAAATTCATTCTCCACGATCTTTAGTTACTATCGTGTTATTCATATTGCATTTGTTCATTTCCTATCTTTCGTGTTGGGTACTAAGTACGCGCGACAGCTTTACGCATGATCCCTTTTATCTTCGTATGTTAATGTGTGTAGCAGATGGAGAGGAACGGTGGAGAGCCAGGTTTACTCCTGGAATTGTATGCAGTTGTTTCGCAGTAACATTATAACGTTAACGTGGAACAATGGCGCAGTTACAGTCTTTGTAGGGGATAGTGACCCTAGAACTTTATCACTTTCGTCTCTTCTATCACTTTGGTGTCATTCCATCCGTCCGTACAGCTGGATGCGTGGCTATATAACCAGTGTGTTTTTGCGTATAAATGACTGGAACCGACGACCTAAGAAAGCTCATGGACAGCTGGGAATTTATTCATAAGTTTAGTCATTATTAAGTCACAGAATCCTTCTCGTTGCACTTCAATGCTTAACTATAATCTTCGCTTTACATTTCACGTAAGTCGAGGAAAATGTTCGGACCAAAGATGGAAGATAGAGAAAAGTTCATATTGACGAGCTAATAATTTACATTAATCGCCAGATACCACAAGGCTTCAAGGTACGCGGGTTCAAACCCGGCGGAGGTCGTGGAATTTTTAAGGGCGGAAAAATTCAGGGAACAAGTCCTCCGGGAGGGACTTTAAGCCGTGGGTCCCGTGTCGTAGATTTACGGCAAGTAAAAGATCCCCATGTCTCTAGGAGACCTCTGAGCAAAATTAGGCAACAATTTCCCGCCCAAGTAGTTTCCAATGCCTCTGGTAGATGGGAGAAATATCAGGTACCGACGGCCTACCTCGTTGGCTGAACGGGGCTAATAGCACGCACCAGTACCGGAAGGATATGGCGACAGTAGAAATTAAAGGGGGATGCACAATGGACCAATAACTGGTCTAAGTGCATGGGGAAACCCACCCTCTCTAATAATAATAATAATTCAATTCAATTCCTTTATTATTAATGTGCCGAGTCAACAGCCGCAAGGCTAATTACAGACACAGCACAGTGCAGATGAATGAATTACATTATACACAAACTTATTAAAAGTCAAATACAAATTACAGGTAAGTACTTGGAAGAAATAATAATGAATAAAAGTAAAAGTAAACAAACAAATAACTGATAATTATAACAGTAATAATAATTTCATTGTCATTAAACTAAGTGTTATTACGAATTGAGGAATGAAACATAAATATTTAATTAAGAAATGAAAAGTATAGATCTTCAGAGGATAATAATAATATACGCAATTCATTTTGTTTTACTGGACATGCAAATAATAAAAATACTAACAGTTATACTATATTTAAAATTTGTTTGGGTAGAACATTCCTGGCTCCGAATACGTCAACATCCCTGCAGACAGCATTAGCAGCTGCTGCGCATCTAGCAGAGGGACAATTTTTAAATAAGGAGCAAACATTGAACAATGCAAAATCTCTGATATACCGAGCTGGAACTCGGAGACCAACAATTTCCAGGACAGAAGGGCAGAATTTAGAGCCAAAATAAACTTGAATAAGAAAGAGAGCATCAAGGCGATGTCTCCTAGTNCCAATAATGTCCTTCTGGTCTCGCCAGCACTTTCATTCTCGGGTCCGAGTCCCGCGGGACTAATGACCACATTTTGCTCTCCAGATTCGAGACTCCCACAATCTGAAAGGCCAGGTCCCCATATTTAAATCCCCCAGGAACAGAGTAGCTCAGTTATACTACCAGGCACTGGGTTCCATTTTTGTCGCCTCTTAGGACTCGCGGGAGGTACTCGAACCCACCTCCACATGGACTGCTGCTCAACTAACTCATGGGTCCAGTTGTACTACTTCTAACATATCGGTACGGACCACACATAAAATATCGTTCCTCTGTTGCTCTTTCCATTGTTCAGTTCGCGTCTGTTTGGATGCCCACATGATCGATACTTAGCCAATGCCTATCAACGGCTGCTGTATAACTGCTTATCTGGCGAGAAACGGCTGTACATACCACAATATTAGCGTCGATTCTGAAGAAGCGAAGGGTCTACTGGATTCAACTCTATTGGGATTCGGCCAACTTACCAGCTGTTATGAAAACGGTAATGAATCATTCAAATGAAAGTCATAAAGTTGACTGAGTGAACATTATTCGCTCTGCTGCACACGTTCACATGGCACATCCCTCGCAGTGTCCCGTGCGGTCACTTTGAAACTATGTAATTCCAAGAACTGACATGATCTCGTTAGAATGTGTTAACTTTGTTATGGAACTTAGTATACCTAGGATTATCATCATGTCAGGTTTTCAGCGAAATGTGTTAAATAAGTACATCATAAAAGTTATTATGATAATCCTCAGAAATATAATTTTTTTTTTCAGAGAAGTTTGCTCCCAAGTTACTCGTGCGTGAAACTGAGGCGGGAACAGATGCAATTGAAGCTCGAGTGATGTTGAACCAGTAACGGGAGACAGTAAATCATATTACGCACAAGAAAGTGTCCTATAGTATATAATAATAATCCTTAAAAAGGCAGAAACCATGTGTCAGACTCCCACGGTAGGATAATATAAAATCCGATTGGTTACCTGAACTACAGCGCCTCTAGCTTTTTGAATAACCTGCCGTCTGTGTTCCATAATTTCTTTATTCTCTATGCGGTCCTTGTCGTATCAAAGGAAAGTAGGCGATTAGCTCTTCCCAGAACTTCTTATAATAATAATACATGTATAACTGTATTTTCCACACAAACGAGTAAAATTAATTGTGAGTAGGTTGAACTGCTCCAGGTAGGTTGTTAATTCTGTTTTATTGGGTTGCACAGTTAACTACGTTCACGTTACAAGATCTACTCTGGCCGCGCCATAGTTCAAGTGGTTAGTCGCTGGCTTCACACCGCGGCGGCCCAGGTTCAATCCCGGGTCTGGTCAAGTGGGATTTGTGATGGACAAAGTGGCGCTGGGGCAGGATTTCTCCGAGTACTTCAGTTTCCCCTGCCAATCTTCATTCCACCAATTGCTCCACAATCACCCTCACCTATCATCTGGGGCTGGTACAATAGGCCCGAAGTGGCCGCAGTACAAGGGACTTAGTCCCACCCCAGTAGCAATAAAAAATAATTACAGAATGTTCTGTGGGAAATTCATACTGATGAAAAAATTCCAAAAGGTCGTCATAGTGTTCACAAAATCCAAACATTGGACCCTGTCCTAAGGCACATGGATTTAATCCAAAACTTCACAAACTGTTTTTTCTTTTTAGTTATTCATTTTAATATTATCATTCCATCTAAGCTCATTATATGTACCACTGATGTCCTGCGACCGAAACTCTCTGCGCATTCTTCTTTTGCCTCTTAGTGATATATGCCCCACACGTTTGCCACGTATATTTATCAACTATTCTTTCCAGTTCTGGGAAAATATTTAGTTTAGTCCTCCGGCAAAGGAGCGGATTATTTTCTTACCATTTGTATCTTTTCTTCTCTTCTACTTTATACTTCCTTCTTCACTTACTGCCTCTCAATTCCTCCCCTCTCCTCTCAACCCTCTTACACCCTTCCCCCACCCCTTCCTTTGCTTTTCGTTGTATGTCTCTCCCTCTCTCCCTCTGTGCCTCATTCTATCGTTAGGCAAACCACAGACCGAGTACGGCCAGAAGCAGGAAGCGAAACAGTCAAAGGGTAGCACTGCCATTCATATTCAGAGCCGTTCATTCCATTCAATTACAGCCTGACAAAAGAAGACGTACTTTATGTATGAAACCGGAAACACTAGCCATTCATTCATCCGCGGCCTGGCTCCGTCTCTCGTCTCGTTACCGCTACGATAAGTTACCCACACGCTGATGAAGAAGATGTGGACATGAATGAACACTTCATTAAAACGTACAACGGAGGATGTGCTCTTCTTTGGAGTTGGGGACAGACAATGTCTACGGAAGTAACCTCAGATACGGGTCAGTGGCACTGAATTGCGACTGAAGTGGAGGGGGGGGGGCTAGAGTACTGGGTCCTGTCGGTGAATACGCGAAATACAAGAGAAACAAAGAAGGTGCGGTTTACATGACTTCGTTCAAAATATGTGATCCAGCTAAAAATTATTTATATTTAACGATGATATATCAAGTCTTTTTTATTGGTAGTGGGGTGGGACTAAGTTCCTTGTACTGCGGCCACTTCTGGCCTATTGTACCAGCCCCAGATGATAGGTGAGGGTGATTGTGGAGCATTTGGTGGAATGAAGATTGGCAGGGGAAACCGAAGTACTCGGAGAAAAACTGCCACAGCGCCACTTTGTCCACCACAAATCCCACTTGAACAGACCCGGGATCGAACCCGGGCTGCCGCGGTGGGAAGCCAGCGACTAACCGCTTGAGCTATGGCGCGGCCCAGATATATCAAGTTACTACAGCTCGATTCGGGCCAGGGCTCTAAGATGGAATATTCCCTTATAGACCTACACTCCTCCAGTCGGTTAGTAACTGAGACTGCCTCTTGTTAGCGGAGACGTCAGATTAGTTCGCCCCTTGCCTGAAGTCGAAAACAGGACCACTTTCTGAAGCATATAGTTTTGGAACGAACCCAGACGATGGAAAATTCATAGATATTAAAACCACTCCCAAGAACTGTCGTCAAAGAAATCCATAAATGGATCAGTTATGATTATTCTAACTCAGTAGTGGTTACTGGATAATACGACAGACAGATAATTTTACGTAGCCCTATACAGTATACATACTACAGTGTTTAATTCAGGCATTACATGTAATTCCTAGGCATTCCATGTGCCGATCACAGTGGCCGTGCGGTCTAAGGCATGAACAGTCCTCGCCCGCTCGAAAACTGGGATCGTGGGTTCGAATCCCATTCGAGGTATGGATTCTGTGTGCATTCATTCTGTGTTTCTCTTGTTCTGTGTATAGGAGAGAGGCGTTGCGACTGACTGATCCCCCGTCAAATGAGTCCTACCGACTGTGGATAGGATTACTTACTAATGGAGCTGAGCCCTTCTTGAAGAGACGCCAAATCTGCAGTTACTCAAGAATTTCCCAGCATTTTATGGAATCCGAAGGATCATCACCGTGTTCACAAGGGCCCTCCACTGGTCCCTATCCTGAGCCAGATCAATCCAATCCATATCATCCCATCCTGTCTCTGTAAGATCCATTTTAATATTGTTCAACCACCTACGTGTTGTTCTTCCCAGTGGTCTCTTTCCTTCTGGCTTTCCCACCAATATTCTATATGCATTCCTCGTCTCCCCCATTCGTGCTATATACCCTGCCCATATCATCCTCCTTGACTTGATCATTCTAATTATACTTGGAGAAGAGTACAAGTTATGAAACTCTTTATTATGCAGCTTTCTCCAACCTCCTGTCACTTCATCTCTCTTCGGTCCAAATCCTGAAAAGCGGCCAAGGCCCAACAAAGGGCTGTAAGCCGTAGGTAAGTAGGTAGGTATGTAGGCAGATAGATAGATAGATAGATAGATAGATAGGCAATATATGCAGTGCCTGAAATTTTTAGACAAAGCGTAAAATTTCTTAATCTTGATTAGTTGTTTTATGCTTAGCTATTATTGTGTAAATTCCGAGAAACTCTACAGAATGTCTCGACGGATACTGAGAGAAAGAGAAAAGGAGACATATGTACCCATTCTTCGAATGGAATTGGAACCCACGATTCCAATGTTCCAGTGGGCGAAGACAGTCTGCATCGGACTGCGCGTCCGTTGTGATCGGCAAATTAACTACGCCCCTTACAAACCTAGCAACGGACTGTTTACCAAGAATCTGTCTTCGCGGGAACTTTTTTACCAACCCGTTTCCTAGCAACTGTGTTCCTTTGACCACGGTCGGTCGGCCGGTCGGTTCCAGAATCAAGAGTCGGAATTAGTTACTTTACGACTGGCGGTTTGCCGTCAATCAGTTCGTCTTGGCGCCAAGCTCCTTTAGGCCCACGACCCGTATTATTTTTCAGCTGAACACTTGCGGTTATAGTCCTTATGTAACATACTCTATGACGAGAGGATGGGTCTGTCGTTTACAATTGCTGCTGGGCCTCGCCAGTGCAATCATTCTCGGATCCTAGTCCCACGTGACTCATGACCACATTTTACTGTCTCAGATCTGAGACTCCCCCAACCTGGGGGGGCCGGGTCCCGGTATTTATATCCCCCCAGGAACAGGGAGGCCCACTAATACCCCCAGGCACTGGGTTCCCTTTTCGTCACCCCTTACGACCCGCAGGGTTATCGTGGAGGTATCCGAATCCGCCTCCATACGGGGCGGTCGCTTCCAGGATTTGTAGCGCCTCTGATATACCATCGAAAGACTGCAGGGTATACAATGCATCAAATAATTTCCGACAGTTTAGCGCGTGTTGCTGCGGGAATACGAGGTCGACGTGGCTCTGCATATGTGTATCTGTCAAAATATCCGATGTTCGATCAGAGATTTGAAACCGAAATCTCCCGAATACGAAAGCGTACACACAATTCGAATGCGACGTTCGGTGTGAGTGATGAAGTACGAAGGATGGTGGAATAAAGTGGTGGCCGCGATTGAGAAGAAAAAAGAACACTCAGGAAACAAGCCTCTGGATTGAGAATCAGATACGCGTCCACTCCGATACGAAGTGATACGTCTAAAGAGTCAAGTTTAAGTAGGTTCTAGGAAGTCAACGATACCGGTAATTAGGGTTAAAATTATCCCTAGGTTTATTTATTATTTTATGAATGAAGAGAATGCGCCACTGTTTTTGCCAGAGAAGTTAATAGGAATTACGTCTCCGCTGTAGAGGCCACTTCCTGTAGGTTTAACCACGGGAGAAAGAACATTGCTTAAAGCTAAATTGACTTTATCCCACTGGACATTTTTCCTTTCATGCAGATATGAATGAATGCCATTAATTTCGTTTTCTCCTCAAGGGACTCTTTCCTTACCAGTGAGCACAGGCCTGCCCAGGTTGTCAGTTCCACCTCACGCTCGAGTAGCTGCCTATGTTTCCTGAGAAACTAAACATTTCGGCAACTTATAAAGTCGTTCTCTAAAGTTTGTGGCAATGCTACATGTCTATTCGGGATACAAACATTATTTTGAACATTGTCCACTGTGTGGGGTATAATTAAAGTACACGACGTTTCGGAAATTTAAACCGCTTGCGTCATCTGTGTAAAGACAGGGATACTTTCAGTTAATCGTGGATTCCTCATGTTTTCCGGTGTTTTTGATTCATCTGCATCTATGAATATGGGTCTTTCATAGTTCTGCATTCACGAATAGTTAAGAACGTCCAAACTCACCTACTGCAGAAGTCCAGGGAGAGAAGATGGTCACAAGACCAAGGAGTACTGCAACTACAGACACACAGACAGATCCAAATATGGACCATCTTGACTATACTGGTGCAAATCTTATCAGAGCAAGAAAAAAAGTTCTGAGATTAAGGAATGAACTCATGGAGAAGGATGAGCTCATAACTGAGTATGAGAGTGAACTGCATTCTCAGAGAGAGGAGGCAACGAAAGATACTCAGCAGAACGATGAAATCATACAAGCCTTGGAGAAAGAGTTAGATGTCCTGAGAAAGAAGATCCCGAGATACAGTCTTCAAGAAACACAGCACAAAACCGATCTAACTGATACAGATATAAATTCGTTGGAATATCAGGCCATTAAGACAGAGAGGGACGCACTAAAACTCGAAGTAGGAAAACTTCAAAGTCTGTGTGAGCAAGGTACAGGACTCAGTGAGCTATTAAACAATGTAATGACAGAGCGCGACAAACTCACACAAGAAAGAAAAGATTTTCTATTTGTATCCAAACGCTAAGTAACAGTCAGAAAATTAAATGTGGGCAGCTCCCTCAAAACATTCTCCTCAGCACCCTGTTCTCAACATCCTTAGCCTATGTTCCTCCATTAATATCAGAGACCAAGTTTCACACCCATACAAAAAACCAAGGCAAAAATGTAGTCTTGTATATTCTAATTTTTATGTTTTGAGACAAAGCGAAAAGAGAAAAGGTTCTGGATTGAAGCATTACCCGAATAAATAACATACGATTTCATTATCCCATAAAAATAAGGCTCAGGATAGGGTCAGTAGCGGGCTTTCTGAAACACGCTAATGAACCTCCACATTCTACAGAGGGCGAGTAATTTCCTGACTAACTTGTCGACTGTCAGGTTCCAAATTAGGATTCTGCTCGAGTCAATGAATGAGAGAGAGAGAGCAAACACATGAAGCGTCTTCGCAAGGATATCGTATCATATCCAGTCGTGTTTGTGCTGATGTGAGGACAGCCGACACAGGTCACTGCGTGTGTGTAGCACACAGGCCTCTCAATTGCAGTAAGGATCTCCGCTCCGGAGACAGTGACTTTCCCATGGCAGGGGAAAATGACCGATCCGTGGACAAGCCAATATCATCATCGTCATCACCTGCTCTGTGGACTGCACGTCTTCTCCCATGTGTTCCGCAATGACGGCCTGAGAAATCCAGCCAGCCATTCAGAAACGCAAGACAGGCATAAATCCATGATACAATGTAGACCTACCAGGGCTTTCTTCAGCGAAGACAATGTAAATTACTCTCATTTCACGATCGATCCTCCATTACTGGTGACAACAAAATTAAAACTGCTAGTCTTCTTTCTTTCTTTGATAGGTTAGGCCCTTTGGCCTCTTCCCATTCAAAATTAATCTGAATCTTACAAAATATGAAAAGACTCCCTTTATGGTGGATAAACCCGCCACAAGACTTCTGCCCCCTCAGGAGAACACAGACACAGAAAAGATGCAGACATACATCCACACCAGAACTTGGATTCGAACCCACGATCCAAGTTTTCGAGTGGGCAGAGACAATTAGACCACTGTACCACAATCTTCGGCTCCTACCATTGTTAACAGTGAAAACTGCTTTTCGGAAGCCTACGTCTGTGTAGATGGCAGGACCTGTAAGTTATTAAAACTAATCTTCAATAAACAGGGTTTGAGGCTGTGGACTGCATTCATCTAGCGCCGGATAAGTTTCAGTGCAGGAAGGGGAAATTATGCGAACACGGCAATGCACTTTTAGTATCACAAGGAGTGGACACTTACTTGACCAACTAAGCGACTATCAGCTTCTAATTAATATCTTCCCATTGAGTTGGTTTTAATAAGTTACAATCATACCTACAGTCATACTGACGCTGTAATATCAGTTACATAAATCACTGATTCGAAGTAACTTTAGGGTTGCTTCTCAGCTACATAGGTTATGTATGTAGCATTAAACGGGACACTTGTTTTGTGGATTAGTCTTTGGAAATTATGTGGAATAATGGATACTGTTCTGTCTTGAGGTACTGTGCCATAACTCGACTTGGAACACTGAAGAAAACAAAGAAAAGCGTCAATCCGTACACCCGATTTCAATGTTGACACTCAAACCACAGACTTGTCATATTGTGACATGATGCCTGAAAGTCGGAATAGTCCATTGCTAGACAATGGTTCGGTTCGAATATTCCCGTGGCAACGAATAGACGCAGTAACAGAGAAACTGTTCGAGATTGTGGTCTCTATTCGGTTCGTCTCGAAGTTACAAAAAAAGCTGAGTTCAGTCGCAAGTGACTTCATTCTTCATTCGTCCTTAGTGATTCATAAAAATCTTCATTCTTCATTCGTCCTTAGTGATTCGTAAGTGGCCGATTCGTAAATCAGAACCAGTCAGTGACGCAGAAGAGAATACATTCGTGGTCTAGTAAGGAATGGAGCGAGTCTTCAACAGTCATCGGCTGTAAGCTGTTATAATTTATTGTAACTGTAAACAAGTGTCAACAAATCCAAATCATCTAATCCAGAATCCGTTACTATTCGTCACAGAACCCCGGACACGTGACAATATAGAAAGCAGAAATATTAGCCACTTGACTGGAACTTCGAGTCGCATTAAACGTAAGAACGAGAAAGAGGGAAAACGCTAAATCCAGAAGAGAAACTACATAAATTTTGAAGAAAGCAGTCTTCTGGGATTTGGCACCGTGTATATGTGGTGTTAACCGACGTTTCGGAGGAACGTATCGCCTCCATCTTCAGGGTAGAAGAAAAGAAAAAAATATAAGAAATCTGCAAGCGAAGAGACCGNGCTATACTAATAACAACTGCAATACACCTGATCAGCAGTTAGAACAAAGCAACCGTTATAAAACATGACTATGAGGACGATAATGGTAATGATTATTACGTATATTATAAAGTCCGTTCATTATAGCGCATCATGTCATAAAGGAAGTTGATTACACGCAAGCAAATTGACGCTAATAAGACAGTACGAACACATTACGCGAGAGAAAATACCAACTATAGGTATCCCATAGGGGAGTACACGTTTTGAGGAACCGATGCACTCTACGCTACTGAAGAAAGCTTTTAGAATCTGTAGGTTCGTTAACGCGTTAACAAGGACCTACTCGCGAAATTGTCTGAACCAGATAAACGTAAATAAGATGTAAAGGTTTGTCACGATGGTACACTAGCACCGATATTATTGTGGCTTGCCGCGAGAAAGCCGGAATGGATTAGGAGATCAGGGTTGATTTCCTAGGCAACGACCAACGTTCCCGCGACAGCAACTAGGAATCGGAACGCATCCGTTGCTATGCAGCAGCTAGCAATATCCAAGCAACGAGTTGTTTGAAGCAGCGGGCGAGGTTAACCCTTTGACAAGGTGTTCCCTATTCAGTCCGAGTGCACGTGATAAGAGTGAACGTCAGTCGCAATGTGACTTGGATTTAGAATAGTTCAGTTTGTATTCGACTTTAGCAGGAGAAAGTTCTTATCCGACTAGAACAGAAGAGTTGTAACACTGAAGAGAAACGCCTAAAGGACGTAATATGGGGAGAATAACCGCCAGTGTGAGTGTAAAAGTGACGGTCCAATAAAGGTATTCGTTCAAATTGGTAAACCCATACAATTTCTTGTCGCGTTGCCTAGCAACACGCGGCATTATGTTTCTCGACATTATCCATCGTCCTGTTTATATTTAAAAAAAACACAACGTTTCGGAGACTGGATTCTGTCTCAATCTTCAGGTAAAACCTACTCAGTTGGGCCCAATCAACAGAGCTAGCCCCTGTCTCCTGAAACTTGCACCAACACAAGGTAGGGTATACAAACCAAGCACATCACAAACCATCTGCGAGAGCCGACTCTGGGGCCCAAACCAGCCTCATATAAAATGGATACCGGGGGCTAATTTCCCAGGGTGTAAAACGGCTGGGGCCTGAAACTAACCGCTCAGCTCCATCTAGTGCCAAGGTCGAGAATGGCAGAGCTACACCTCCACTTAACCATAAGTCTTTATAGGATGGTAATTAATTCATTCGCCGGTCACGGTAGTCGAGCGGTCTAAGGCATGTACTGTCTTCGCTCGCTTGGAAACCGGGATCGTAGGTTCGAATCCCACTCAGGGCATGGATGTTTAGTTTGTGTGTGTGCGTTTTTCTGTGTTTGTGTACAGGTAGAGGCCTTGCGATGAGCTGATCACCCGCCCAAGGAGTCCTACCGAATGTGTAAGATCAAGAAAAACCAAAGTGAACGGGGAAGTTCATGGAGGTAGGCCTAGGCCCACTGGGGCTGTAGTGCCAAGGAAAAAAAATTAATTAATTCATTATCATTATCATACTTTAGCTCTCACTGGAGCACAGAGCATTAACAAAGTGTCACAATCTCACACGGTTCTTGTTGAGCTGTTTAATTTCTGCACATGTCTTCCCAACAGCCAAGGCTTCCTCTGCCAGCTCCTCTTTGGCCTTCCTCGTTTCCTTTGTCCTTGCGGGTTGCACTCCATGGCCGCCTCCTCCAGTGCAATTTTTTCGAAGAGTATGGCCGAACCAGCTCCATTTACATCTGGTTATCCATTCAGTTATTTTCACTTAATTAATTAGTGAAGGGAAAAACATTACTCTTATGGGACGACACTAAGTTCTAAATACAGGGTAATTCATAAGTCCCTTCGGAAGTTCCGAACTCGGCAGCGCAACAACGAAGGCAGACACAGCAGAAGGGAGCATATCAACAGGTAGACAAACTCTCCAAGTTTGCTCGGGCAATATGCGCCATGGCGTACTTGCAGGTTTCACCGCTAGAGGGCAGTCATGAAAGAACATGGGGAGGACAGGGGATAAGAAAGTATTTTGTATCTTGAAATTTGCCTAAACTGAGTCAAATTGTGACGGCGCAACGGAGATTTCGGACAAAGTACTACACAGAACCACTTACGGGCAAAACAATTCGTGAGTAGTAAAAGAAATGAATGGCAACATCAAATTCTCAAATTTAAATCGCTACTGTCTCCTCCATCTAGCATATTATTCCACCTTCTAGTTTAAGTTACAGTTTTGAATGCGTATGATCCAGCAACACAAAGTGTAGACTGGAGAGATGAAGCCGGCCGCACGTGACGCTAGGCAACTGCGTTGTAAAGCGCCTCTACAATTAAAAAGAGCAGTGTTTTCTGTGATATGTAGTCCATGTCGCGACTTTATAATGGTGACAGTTTCAAGTAGGGTGTCTTAAGTGGGGTCCGTGCCGAGGAAATATAAGAGAGTCAAATTTCGAAATTGGAGCTGTAAGAGTACAGAGGAGTACAGAGGGGTACATAACCGTATAAGTTGTCAGTGTGACATAGCCACTGGAAGCTAGTAGTTGAAGAAGAATTAGATGTCAGCTCGTGAAGACTTAGTGTGTGATTGGAAGATTTAGTCACAATGTTCCAATTCCGTTACCAGGATACGACCAGTGAAGACTAAGAATCCTTGTGCGTGTGACGGTGAACTGTAAATTGTGTAAATAAGCGATAGCGCTGTAATGTTTGTAAGTACGAGTTGATTGTATAAGGTGTTGAATAAATCCATTCTCCAATCCAAACCCCGTCTACAGTCACTAATACGTACACGTGACAATATTCACACTTTAAGCATCTTGATATATTCATGTTTGAGCAGGAGGCAACTCTTGTCTTGGGCGGTGTCAAAGGCCGATATCATTGGGTAGCGATTCTAGTTTGGTACTTAGATCGTTTCTACTCTAAGTAGCAAATCTAATGAAATAACGTTAGAAGGCTGTGCGTGTCAGTGCGTCTCTTTAACTCGCGAATGCATACACGCACTTCCGTGTCTACCTCTGCCTGTCTGTGATTTGTCAGCTTATAAAAATTACTGCAGCTTTGTTTCAGACGTATATCACTACATATTGTTACATACTGTTTTACTTCTCTTCAGCATACAAATTACAGGGAAAGATAAATGACATCCGGTCCTGTAATAGTACTGGAAAATATTAATAAAAAAAACAGAGACCTATATATTTCATTCATGTTTAGTTGTTATAATTGTAACCAGGGCCGATCACAGTGGCCGCGCGATCTAAGACATGAACTGTCTTCGCTCGCTCGAACGTTGGGAACGTGGGTTCGAAGCCCACTCAAGGCATGAATCTCTGTGCGTTTATTCCGTATTTGCGCTATTCTGTGTGTAGGTAGAGGCCTTGCGACGGACTGATCCCCCGTACAAGGTGTCCTACCGACTGTGTGTGAGATTAAGAACCTGAACAAGCGGACAAGGCCCAAAAAGGACTGTAGATCCATAGATAGACAGAAATAGAAACTAGATTCATGATAAAATTTGGACAAGAATCAATCCCGGAATTACTTATTAGATATTTCGTTTCGGAACCTGCTATTGTTCTGCCTAGTTTACAAAATATTAAAGACTTACTAGCTATTATTTATTGTTGTAAAACGTGATTTATCATCGTTCTGAAAAACAGAACACGAATCCTTGAAAGCAGAAATTCCAGGAAATCTGTGTGAGTAGAATATAGAACATAAAAGTGGACTCAAAGAAGAGAAAAGATAGCAGAAATACAATTGGTTCAGTAGTTGTGGTACTAGTAGCAGTAACAAGAGCACATAAATTGATTCTAATTAACGAAAATATACTGAACATTTCAAGAATCAGTGAACCATAATAAAATGGTGTTACGTGAACATAGATGTATGTACTTTAACGAGACACAATTCAATAAATTTTACCTTACTATACTTTACTTTTTTTACTTTAAAGGTAAAGCTATCCCTATCTTGAAGGCCCATAGGGTCCTGAGAAGTCGAGGTTCGCACATTTTCTAGATAATCGACTCACAGATGGCGGTGAGGTTGTCAGCCTTACGCGCCGACCGGCTTTTACCCCCCAGGAAGATTCTTGGAATTAATTTCCGTTAGAGGCTGAGTCGACCCCAGTGCCGTAGTGCGGCTGGAAGGATTAGGTCAATTGAAAAATCCAATCACCTCATCGGGAATCTAACCCGCGACCTTCCGACTTGTAGCATAGTGCCCTCCGCTTTACTTCACTTTATGTAACATAAACAAAAAACTCGTGATTCATACAGTTCATCTGCTGTTGTCAGAGTACTGAAATACAGAAGGCATCTGTACCAGCCTGTGTCAACATGTAGCATGAGGAAACGAAATATCCTTTTGGCACTACAGCCCCAGTGGGCCTAGGCCTACCTCCATGAACTCCGTTCAGTTCGGTTTTTCTAGATCTTACACATTCAGTAGGACTCCTTGGGCGGGTGATCAGCTCTTCGCAAGGCCTCTACCTGTACACAAACACAGAAAAACCGCACACAAACATCCATACCCTGAGTGGGATTCGAACCCACGATTCCGGCTTCCGAGCGAGCGAAGACAGTGCATGCCTTAGACCGCTCGGCTACCGTGACCGGCCGAGATAGCCTTAGGGCTACACAATTCTTTAGGCGAACTACCTGAAGAGTGGTCACGCGAAAGGACAAGGGCGAGATGGGAGAACAGCAATGAGAGGGGATCCTAGGGAAACAGATTTACATTAACGACATTACAGATTCAGAATTTTGTATAATTCTGGGCCTTCACAATAACAGTACTTCACCTTCGTGTTCTACTGTTATGGTCTTTTCTATTCATTGACGTAGTCGCATTCTAAGCCACTTAAACAATTATTTTGCCTATCACAGTGGCCGCGCGGTCTAAAGCATGAACCGTCTTCGCCCGCTTGGACACTGGGATCGAGGGTTCGAATCCCACTCAAGGCACGGATATCTGTGTGCGTTTATTTTGTGTTTGTGTTGTTCTGTGTGTAGGTAGCGACCTTGCGACAGGGCTGATCACTGATCCAAGGAGTCCTACCAACTGTGGATAGATTAAGATACTAAAATGGCCGCGCTATGGCTCAAGCGGTTAGTCGCTGGCTTCCCACTGCGGCGGCCCCGGTTCAATCCCGGGTCTCGCCAAGTGGGATTTGTGGTGGACAAAGTGGTGCTGGGGTAGGTTTTCTCCGAGTACTTCGGTTTCCCCTGCCAATCTTCATTCCACCAAATTCTCCATCATCATAAACACCCAGGGCAGGTACAATAGGCCAATCAGTGGTAGACGGGCCGAGTGGACCCAAGTGGACTCCACCCCGGACTATGCAAATTAAAAAAAAAAGATATTCAAAAAGCTGCCAAGGTCCAAAAGGGCTGTAGAACCGTGGGTGGGTGGATGGGTAGGTAGGTAGGTAAGTAGGTACTTTACTAAGTTGGTGACTCGCCCATTCCCTGACGAGCTACCTAACTTATCCACTAACCCACTAAATAACTAAAAAGCAGAGTCCTACCTGCAGAATTGCAGTAGTTTAATTAACTACGAAATTTCCTGCTTCTTAAGGGAATTTAAAGTTCTAAACGTTCGTGATGGTCGAATGTAAATACAGTGATTGACGTTTTTGGCATTTTCTGTCATACTATTTGTATTTAAAAATTACATTTCGGAGACTGGACCTTGCTTCTTTCTTCAGGTATAAAGCCCACTTAGCTGGGTCCAATAGACTGATAAGCTTTAAAAAACAATAACAACATGGAAGTAGGGTCCAAAATTCGCTTTAACTCTACGTTACATGGCTGTAACTAATGAACCGCTAGATATAAAGACATATTATTGGTATGGCAAGTGATCATAAATTTATCTGAACATTATCAACGGCATGTTCTAGGTCAGCGGTTACAACACAGTTCGAAACTTCGAGGTTTTAAACAAACTTACTGTAGAGAGAGCCAGTACGTAAGTTGTTTACAAAAAAATAAGCGAAATGAACTCCGTGGCTTTTAGTCCGCAAGTGGACTATACCGACTGAGCGACCGCCGCTTATCGGCGAAGTTAGTGCCAAATTTGCGATAGAGGGTGTCGCGTAGTCAGCGCAACGGATTCCCACGGCCGTTAATCCCACTTTTAATATTATAACTGTAAGAACAGAAATAAATTTAATAGGAAAGTATATTTTATGAGTTCTGCTTGGAAGTCCGTGTTTAGACAACAAATTCAGCGTAGAAAAAATTGTTGCTGGAGATACTGGGGACGATCACGTTAACCGTTAACAAGGTTGGTTGAACGAGCTCTAGGCTTCGAGGCCTATGCTCTCAAAACGGACACCTCACATCCTGATTGCGGTAGTCGCAACGCCAGAGCATGAACTGTTGCGCAGAATGAGTCTGGAACATATGTAAGTGTTATGCAAAGGAAGCCAATTATAAAATTAAAAACTGGATCTCATACTAGACGTATACGAATGAGTGCGAGTTACATATCTCTGAAGGCTCCGGATATATGGTGGTCGCATTAATTACTGCCTGCTTGAAAGCTGACCTATGCAAGTTGGCGCTCCCTTATGAACTTAACAGTGCCACCTGTGGGAATACATTCAAACGATTCGCTTCCGTTCTTCAAATACGAATGCTGACGCTTTGTAGGCCGATCACAGTGGCCGCTCGGTCTAAGTAATGAACTGTCTTCGTGGGTTCGAATCCTACTCCAGGCATGGATGTTTGAGTTTATTCTGTGTTGTCCTGTGTAGGAGGCGGCCTTGTGACGGCTGACCCCCCGCCCATGGAGTCCTACCGACTATCTATATGATTAGAAAACGGTAAAACAGTGGCCAAGGTTCATCGTGGACTGTAGAGGCCGCAGATTAATTATTAAACGCGTTGAAGATACTTCCTGATTAGTAATTGTTAAGTAATTCAGCGCTACCGCGCTATCACTAAGAGCAATACAATTCGTCATGCGCAGCATCTAGCGGATATTCTGAACTGAGTGGCGCAAGGGTAACAGCTAGAGGCTTGATCAGAGAAGTGAGAAGTTTCCGCATCTAGCGGATATTCTGAACTGAGTGACGCAAGGGTAACAGCTAGAGGCTTGATCAGAGAAGTGAGAAGTTTCATCTAGCGGATATTCTGATCTGAGTGACGCAAGGGTAACAGCTAGAGGCTTGATCAGAGAAGTGAGAAGTTTCCGCATTCAGCGGATATTCTGAACTGAGTGACGCAAGAGTAAGAGCCAGAGGCTTGATCAGAGAAGTGAGAAGTTTCCGCATCCAGCGTATATTCTGATCTGTCTGTCTGTCGTATATTTAACAGTAACGAAAGGGTATCAGCGAGAGGCTTGGTCATAAAAAAAAATGAAAATTTTCCGCAATGTCGAAACTCTCTTAGAAATGACGTAAAATTATTAGTAGCAACAGCATTATATCTGATCACAGAATAGAAGGGGATCTTCCGATACATTGGAATTTTACCCTGCAACCAGTTGTCAAAGAGCAGTAGGTCTGATCATACAGATAAAAAGGTTCCCAAAAGTCAGAATTGTATTCGACAACCACGTCGTAGTTAGCAGCAGCTGGCCTGATTAGAGTAAATGAAAAATGCTCTCGAAATGCCTCAGTTTTACTTACCAATAACGGAGGCTTTCTAAACCTATTAACAATAACAGGCCTGATCATAAAGATGAAAAGGGCCTTCGAAATATCTGAATTCTATCTCAAAATTACGTGTTATTATGAACACTGGACCTGATGGGGGAAAGACAAAGAGAAATGACATGTAAGCAGGTCTCACAAGAAAACTGGATAGAACTTCCAAAACACAGGAATTTCGTTCAGCAATGACACGAATTACATCACGAGAAGACTAACAAACGTGAAGATGTTTCGCGTTTATTTAACTACCACCATCAAACAGTTATCTAATTCTCACAATGCTCTAAGAGTTCTGCCAAAAAATGTATATGAACTGTACTAAACTATTAATCCTTCGTAAGAAGCGGAACTCTGAAACGCGTCGTTTCAGTACAAAATAAGATAACTTATATTTTGAAAAACCAGTTGTACCAGATTCTTTTAAATCAGCTTAAAAATAAGTTAACTTAATGGATATCACAGTCAATAACCTGTTGCTCTGTAGAAGTACATGGGTCTGGTCCCAGTATACAAGTTCACTAAAAGACTTCAAACTTAAAAACATCGAACATTTCTTTGGCTGGAAGAACCGGAACAGCACAACATAAGAAATTTAATTTTCTACTCGCATTTTCATATTCTTGCAAACTGACACCGTACTTACTTACTATTAAAGGCCGCGCCATAGCTCAAGCTGTGAGTCGCTGGCTACCCACCGCGGCGGCCCGGGTTCGATCCCTGGTCTGGTCAAGTGGGATTTGTGGAGGACAAAGTGGCCCTGGGGCAGGTTTTCTCCGAGTACTTCGGTTTCCCCTGCCAATCTTCATTCCACCAACTGCTCCACAATCACCCTCACCTATCATCTGGAGCTGGTACAACAGGCCCGAAGTGGCCGCAGTACAAGGGACATTGTCCCACCCCACTAGCAATAAAAAAATACTTACTCTAATAGTGCAGCAGATGGAATTCATCTGGTTTCTATGATTTCAATCGAGCTTACCTGAAAATTTAAAACAAAAAATGAAATCAATAACAATTTATTACGTCCTCTATATTGTTAAATATCACATACATCACTTGTTACAGAGGTATGTTCCATTTTACTTTCCTTCTGCTTTCCTTTTCATGAAAGTCTATTTTCGCATCGCATCCATGAATATCCACCGTTCCTTTGTTGTAAAAATGGTTAAGAGAAAACGAGGAAATCACTAACTTAGAGGAAAGTTTCCACAGTCTTCGGAAAAAACAATTGTTGATCATGAATAAGAGGAAACCCCCGAAACAGTTCCACTCAACTCCCATCTGTTAATTTTTCAAAACCTCCAACCTCCTAAACTGAATCCTATAATAAATATTTTGCTTCAGTAATAGCACTAGTTATTAAAAAATTATTCATGAATGTAAATGTCTTATTTACTGCTGCGCTTCTACGTTAAATTTTCTTTGATAGTCTATTAAAAAATTTATACTGTTATTTTGAACTGTTTCTCCCTTTCGAGTTCACTAAAACCACTGGGTTCCGGAAACTGATCCTATTTCCTTCTTCACGTGAAGAGGACATGAAATAAAACCTACTTGTGCTACTCCTAGGCACAACTGCTCTCAAATCACGGACATTAACACCCTTCAGAAGTCGAGTGTATAAAACAATATCTGAGTGATGTCGGTGCCTATCGCTTAAAGCAGCCCTACCGAGAACCCCAACTGCGCAAGCCTCCCTCCCATCCCCCTTCATCCGATGAAGAAAATAGAACCGAATGTAATGATCTTAATACATTTATACAGGAGATAAAATCCAAAATAACAATTTTAAAAAAGGTGTCATATCATAAAAGAATTTAAACTCAACTTCTTTTTTTGCTAGTGGGGTGGGACTAAGCCTTTGTACTGCGGCCACTTCGGGCCTATTGTACCAGCCCCAGATGATAGGTGAGGGTGATTGTGGAGCAATTGGTGGAATGAAGATTGCCAGGGGAAACCGAAGTACTAGGAGAAAACCTGCCCCAGCGCCACTTTGTCCACCACAAATCCCACTTGACCAGACCCGGGATCGAACCCGGGCCGCCGCGGTGGGAAGCCAGCGACTAACCGCGGTCTTTAATTTTAAATAACCACACTCACCACTTTTACCTATGTAAGATATCCATTTCGTACCTTATTTTAAAACGGAGTTTACGGAAGACACGATGCATTTACGAGTTTTCACATTACGCAGCGTCTCTCAAAATCGCCACTGCAAGGTAAATGTGTGCAGACATGTTGCTTAGTTGGTCTGTGCGTCCATTAGCTCCATTGCAAAAGTTATTTAGCGTCGAAAGTGTAACAGAATGATCGAAATGGACCAGAGTCAGCCAATCTTGAGGAGATGATAGTGCGTAAACTAGTCATGAAATCCTTCGTCTATCATTGCGTCAGATTGTTAACCGGAGTGTCAACACCAGCGACAACGGGGCATATCGGATGATATTTCCTTAATACAGTTCTTAATATTATATTTCCATCTATGTCTAGTGGGAGCCAGGATAGCGTAGTCGGTATAACGACTGGCTACGGGTTGGACTATGGACAGGTCAGACTTCGAGTCCCGGTAGGTTCAAGAATTTTCTTTTCTCCATGTAGTCCAGACCGGCTTTGGAGCCAACCCAGCCGCCTATCAAATGGGTACCGGGGGCTCTTTCCCCAAGGGTAAAGCGGCAGGGACGTGAAGCTGACCACTCACCTCCAACTAGTGCAGAGGTCAAGAAAATGTGGATCTATACATCCAACCCCCCATACGCCTTCATGGCGCAGGGCTTAATTAGTTAAGCATATTGTCAGCTTTACCTTTCTTTCTTTCTTGGCACTACAGCCCCAGTGGGCCTAGGCCTACCTCCATGAACTCCGTTCACTTCGGTTTTCCTAGATCTTACACATGCGGTAGGACTCCTTGGGCGAGTGATCAACTCGTCGTAAGGCCTCTACCTGTAGAAAACACAGAAAACGCACACAAACATCCTTGCCCTGAGTGGGATTCGAACCCGCGATCCCGGCTTCCGAGTGAGCGAAGACAGTGCATGCCTTAGACCGCCCGGCTACCTTGACCGGCTATGTATACATATACTCATGTGAATATAGAATGCACACCTGTTACGCGTACACATAGGAATATATCAAACAGCACACACGTACAGATGCGTGCATTTAATACATTATGTACGTGCATTCACACTCACTCATGGAGCTGAGCCCTTCTTGAGAAGCCGGAAATTGTGCAGCTACTCAAGAACTTCCCAGCATTTCATGGAACCCGAAGGTTTATTACCGTATTCACAAGAGCCCTCCACAGGTCCCTACCCGGAGCCAGATCAATCCAATCCACACCATCATATGTTTCTAAGATCCATTTTAATATTGTCCACCCACCTACGCCTTGGCCATCCCAGTGGTCTCTTTCCTTCTGGATTTCCCAAAAATATTCTATATACATTCCTCTTATCCCCATTCGTGCTACATGCCCCGCCCACATCATCCTGCTTGAACTGATCGAAAAAGAAAGACGTGCGCGCATTACAAATATTAAAACCATTACATATACGAGTATATACAAATATGCATACTTCTCCATCTTAAACTTCTCCGGGTTAGAATGGCGTCCCGAACTCTCAATCCACGTCTCAGCACATAGCCCTGAATGCGAATTCAGGAAGGATAAGACCCACTGTTGCATTCCCAGTGTCTTACAGACAGTGCTAAAATCGAGAATGTGAACAGTTTGATTAATCACTCCACCGATCAGATATTTATGTTATTGACTTAATGTATGCTCGTCTGGGTGTAAAGTAGATTGGATAACTGGCTATGATTGACGCCTTATCTTGCTATTCAATTATTTTCCTCTAAGGCTAAACCAGCGAGGAAATCCGTGACATAAGCAACTCATAAATATTGTTAGACTAGTGGCATTGACATCTAGGAGTAGTGTAGCTCAGATGCGGGAGACAAGACGAGCATACAGATTGAGGAAACCTGCCACAAGACTGCAACTTGGAAAACCGAACAGGATACGCTGAATCTTAGAGAGATAGGTTGTGACGATGCCAGATGGATGGGTGTGACTTGGGACGGTATACAGTAGCGGGCTTTAAAATAGGCGGTGTTGAAACTTCGGGTTCTACGACCAAAGAACTAGTTATGTCGAGCAGCCACGCTGTGGGCTGACTTCTAGCCCGACAATTCAGTAATTGCCCGGATTATCAGAAGGCTAAATAACTTCTCAAATTAAATTAATTAAATCCAGTCTTAAACATTTTGGGAGTCGGGGTAGGTACAGGGACTGGCTACGGGTTGGACGCCGGAGGGGTCGGAGTTCGAGTCCCGGTAGGGTCAAGAATTTTCTCTACGTCGTCCAGAACGACTCTCGGATCCACCCAACCTCCTATCCAACGGATACCCGGGGCTCTTTCCCTGTGGGTAAAGCGGCCGGGGTTTGAAGCTGACCACTCACCTCCAGCAAGTGCCAAGATGAAGAAAATGTGGATCTATAAATCCACTACCCCATACGCCTTCATGGTGTAGTGCTTAATTAGTTAAGAACAGGGACAATTTTACCTTAAATATTTTACGCTGTCTTTATTTTCTGTCTGTTACGCGTTGTCGTACACTACCTACGTGTATTTTACAAAGAGTGTTGTATTCTTAGTTAAAGCTTTTTAAATAATTTAGTCGAAACAATAGAACCGGTCTTCAGTTTTATAAATGGTTTTCACTTGCATTAAGTACCTGGCTGGATTACTCATACAAGTCGAGTATTCTCTTCTTAATACTTAAGTAAACAGGTTACTGTGGAAACAAAAGACAGCAAACGCATGAAGATATATGGCCAAGAAGTTCTTCCCGAATTGCCTTTATGATTAATGGACGGAGTTCCAGTATTTCTTTCCAATAAATAGTAGTACGAGTATGTTTAATTTTATCTTCCAAATTATTGCGTGATATATCGATAAGCTGAATCGACATCGATGCCAATCCATATATCTAATTTCATCTGAATGTCTTGGCTTCTTGGCCGGTAATTTGAACGATTCAATGACTGTGGACTGACTGATTTGAAAACCGTTGTCTTACTTATTGAAGGGCTAGATGCGTGGCAAACTGGCTTCATTATTATAAAATGATCTGGCAACACCGTCCAGTGTGACTCAGTATATATTCATATAGTGCCTTTACATGTTTCGGTCAGTTGTGACCATCTTCAGAAGGTAATAACAACATGTTAAGGAAGTGCTTTTTCTTTCTTTGGCGCTACAGCTCCGATCTTAGATATTCGGTAGGACTCCTTGGGCGGGTTATCGCCTCTACCTGTACACAAACACAGAAAAATGCATACACACACAAACATCAAACATTCTTACCCTGGATGGGATTCGAACCCACGATCCCGGCTTGCGAGCGAGCGAAGACAGTGCATGCCTCAAACCGCTCGGCTACCGTGACCGGCGGGAACTACTATTACATAGATTGTAATACATACATCGTATGCTTAGACTTTTGTAAAAAAAAATTTGAAGTTAAAAGATGTTCCAGTTAATAATATTGTGACATGTCTAACCGTTGCTGGACAGTGGAACGAGTTACCACGAAGAGAGACCCTTGATAAATGGTCGGTTGCCAAGTTACGCAACAGTAGGGAAAGCGGTGTTTCTCCGAGCCGAGCCGAGTCGAGTAGAAGCGCGCTGGTTGCTACGCAGCAATAAATAACTCTCGGCAGCGTTGCACAGCAACGCCTGTAAACACGTCACGCAACAGTGAAAGCCATCACGTAACTGTTTTCTGTGTTGTCAATGTGGAAGCTACATAACAGGAGTATTCGTCAGTGAGAGGGAATAACCAGTCAGTTGCAGTCTAGCATTAGCCGGAGTGAATGGAACCAGGAGAAGTAATTGTGACACTGCCGATGGCAGTAACTGTGAAACTGTGAATTGTGTAAATGTAAGAGCGAATGTGCAATAAATTCGCTAGATCCAGAACGGCGTGAAGTTGTCACGTAACCTACCCAACACTTGACAATATATTATTAAATTTCTTAATATTTAAAATCTTGAACCGCTGAGGTGTGTGCCTTCGTGCCTCTTCTATCATGTTGTTATTGCCTTCTGAAGATGGTCACAACTGACCGAAACATGTAAAGGCCCTAACATTATACAACGATATATTAAATCACACTGGATGGTGTTGCCAAATCATTTTATAATAATAAACCAGTGTGACGGACCAGAACGAATACAGTAAAACGTACAAGTATGGCTTCATTGTGCTTTAACCAATGGGCTGTATGCCGGGAATGACAAACTGCCCACTCGGTAACTTGATCGACTGTCATACCCTACTGTGGACCGAACGGTTTGCATACTGTTGACTATGACACGATCTGGCTTGATTAACATTTCAGTCAGTGAACTGAATACCGGTATGATGGGACTGCTTGGCCCTTAGTTTGATCGATTTAAGGCCATATGATTGCGGGGTGATTTACACACCGATGATTTACTTCCGGAAGGACTGATATTAAGGGAGGAACACAGACTGAGGGTGTTTGAGAACAGGGTGTTGAGGAGAATATTTGGACCGAAGAGAGATGAAGTGACAGGAGGTTGGAGAAAACTGCATAATGAGGAGCTTCATAACTTGTACTCTTCTCCAAGTATAATTAGAATGATCAAGGTAAGGAGGATGAGGTGGGCAGGGCATGTAGCACGAATTGGGGAGATTAAGAATGTATATAACATATTGGTGGGAAAGCCAGAAGGAAAGAGACTACAGGGAAGACCAAGGCGTAGGTGAGTGGACAATATTAAAATGGATCTTAGAGAGATAGGATGGGATGATGTGGATTGGATTGAGCTGGCTCAGGATAGGGACCAGTGGAGGGCTCTTGTGAACACGGTAATGAACCTTTGGGTTCCATAAAATGCTGGGAAATTCTTGAGTAGCTGCAGATTTGGCTTCTCCTCAAGAAGGGCTCAGCTCCATAAGTACGTGACTGACTATGAGACCGACCGGCTTCACTAACATTTAACCACTGCGCTGAATGAGGGGCTGGCAGGCATCCGAGGGCGTGACGGCCACGCTACGTGGTCGCCCGACCTCTAGGGTCAGTGTGGGGGAGGGGCTCGCGCCACAACAAGCAGGTCAAGGTGTGTTCTTCCGAGGTCAAGCGTGCACCATCCGGCAGGCTCGTTAACTACAACAATACAACAGGCACTAATTGGGCGGTCAAGTCTCGGCGATGTCACAAATTCCTGTACGTTGGCCTACTTGATTATCCGCAAATGGGTACGCCTTCTTTATCCAACAAGGGACATTCGTTCAGCGTCAGTGGGGGCGCGCACATAATCATACATCAGCGTCGATATGTTTGGTCTGCGCTTCCAGTTTCAAACCTTGGTCATGGTTAGTGGAATACTGTTATTAGTTGAAGGTTTAAAAAGTTTTCTGTTATTCCTTATGTCTGCAGTTAATAGGGTAAACAACGATGATTCTATCCATTGACATTGCTAGATATGAAAACAAATATTCGCTTCCATTACTTCAGAGGAGTTTCTTGACTAGCTGAGCGACTATTACATTCTAATCTACAGTATCTATGGCTCTACATCCCCTGCGGACCTCGGACGCTCTGTATGTTCGTATTCATGCATGTATGTGTGAATGGATGTTAATGTGTTCTTGTAGTATATTCATGTAAGTACACTGAACCTACTATGGCAACAAATCTACTTCTTCGTCAGTTAGTGACACGGGCCGTTACTTCATAATTAAAAATTTACTAGATAGTATTCTCATGATGCTAGCGGTGTTCATACGCCTGTGGGAAATTCAGACATCTTTACATAAGGCTTCCTTCCTCAAGGTTGCGTTCACAAGGTACGACGTATCTCTGTCGTAAAGTGGATGGACACCGTTCATGTGTATATCGGTGTGTTACTGTATAAAAGTAAAGTTGCTCCTGTGCTTAATTAATTAGGCACCACTCCATGAAGACGTATCGGGGGTGTATGCACAGCTCTAGCATTCTTGAACTCGGCACTATAGGGAGTGGTCAGCTTCACATCCTGACCGCTTTATCCCCTGAGGAAGAAACGCCTGTAACAATTGTACAGAAGGGTGGGTGGACTCCAAAACTAGTCTGGACGCTGTGGAATGGAGTAAAAAATTTTGCTCTAACCGGGAATCGAACACTGGCTGCCCAAAACGTAGTTTTCCGCTATACGACTGGACTATCCCGGCTCCTTTATATGTATATATGTATGCGTGTGTGTGGTAGCATTATGTGCGAGGGATGCGTTCATGAGGACCTCGTATAATTCAAAGCAAGTTTTAAGAACAGATACGTGAATCTTCCCGAATTCTTTTTTTTTTTTGAGGGGGGATTAGCATTATTTCAAACTTTGCGCATAAAGTGCGGCTTAATTAATATATTTTTTTGTATCTCACTATTTCAAATTCGCATAAATTGCGACCGCACTTTATACACCTAAGGAAGTGTGTTTATGCATGTACGCACGTGTATGAATATATGGATGCATGTCTGTATGTACAGGCTTATGAACCCATAGGCTATACGTTGTATGCAGACGAAAGTAAGGTTCTACCATTATCACTTCATTATAAAATTCATGGTATGAGGTTAAGAGCATTGTATTTTACATTAATCTGAAATACGTAGCTTAACCCTCGAAGGCGCCGATCACTGTGGCCACGCGGTCTAAGGCATGAACTGTCTTCGCTCGCTCGGACGCTGGGATCGTGAGTTCGAATGCCACACAAGGCATGAATGTCTATGTTTGTTCTGTGTGTAGGTAGCGGATTTGCATCGGGCTAATCCCCCGTCAAAGGAGTACTACCGACTGTGTTAAAAACCAAAGAAACTGAAAAAGTAGCCAAGGTCTGAAGGATTGTAGAGCCATAGAGAAAAAATAAAATAAAAAATACGGAGAGAAGTTCACTGAATTGCTGTTGAAAAACAAAATGTTAATGTTACTAGGTTCTTAACTTTCGATCTGTCCTGTATAATATTCACACTCCCATGAGCATTGCGAAGAAAATTTAGTTAATAATAAGAATGAGTTGTTTCCTCGTAATAAAGTGAGGCTGGGCTTGCTAATGATACCGGGTCACGGGCAGGCACTGTGGCGATAATGACGTGTTATGCCGTGTGCCGATAATTAGTGCTGCTTCCGTACTATGCAGTTTTATGGTTGCGTACACTCGCAACTCCACAACAGTAGTCTCCCTGGGCGTCCAACAGATTGGCTCACAGATAGAGCTTCTGGGTCCCACTGAGCAGATTTTGGTCTCCTGACTCAGAATTTTCCGAAGTGAGAACTGTGGAACCCCAGAAAGCTCTGAAGCTGCTCTCGGAGAAAGCCGAAAATGGGCTGATAAGAAAGACACTGAATTGCTCTTAATCATAAAAAGCCACATTTATTTACAAGAACGCGATTTAATAGAAGAAGTACTGTATACATACAATCAAATTTGGTCTGGTCATTTTTCCTGGGTTGCCGATGGCTTCTTATTCCCTGAAGTTGAGTCCACCATTTGCCTCGAAATTCCATTTTCAGTCACGCGTTATGGGTGGCTTTTCCAGTTGCCTCCTTATTTGTTTACAGTGTTATTCAGGCTTTCCATAAGTAGTTTATTTCTAATATAATTATTTTAATTTTATCTCTTCTTGTTTTTCCAGCTATCAATGTCTCGGCAGCCTGTAATCTACTTCTGCCCCTGGACGTCATGACCCATGTTTCACAGCCATGTAAAACACTCGCTATGGCAAGGCAAATTTGTCCCTGTGCTCAACTAATTAAGCACAACGCCAAGAAGCCGTATGGGGGAATGTATGTATAGATCTACATTTTCTTGACCTCGGCAATAGTTGGAGGTGAGTGGTCAGCTTTACAGCCCGGCCGCTTTACCCCAGGGAAAGAGCCCCCGGTACACAATGGATAGGAAGTTTGGTGGACCTCGGAGTCGGTTTGGACATGAATAAAACAAAAATTCTTGACCCTACCGGGACTCGAACTCCGACCTCCTGGTTATCCAGCCAATAGCCAGTCGCTATACCGATTACGCTATCCCGGATACAGGCTACAAATTTATTATTAGTTTGTGTAATTTTTTTCTATATCTATTTCCATCGCTGTCAATTCCTTTCCAGTTCTTCATACTTTCAGAGACGCCGCGTAATTCCAAGTACCCAAGGTCATACGTTCTGACGTTCCTAATCGTTTATACTTTTTCCATTTCCGGTCCAAATTACGTACATTTGTCTATCCGGCTATCCCTTCTTTGTGTATTATGAGTAAGATTATTTTTACGTGGGGAGGTTACCAACCTAACGCACAACCCCCAAACTAGATGGTCATAGACTACTCTTCTTTTGGCCTTACCGGCATGGGTGACCCTACCAGGAACTTACTCGCCCGCTGGCATCGTTTTCAGGGTTACTGGATTCGCTGACCTCCTCACTACGTTAGACCACGATCGGGAGGAAATACGCTACAGCCATGTCCTGTAGCCTAACCGCACTGTATGGACTGCAATGCAATTCGAACGTCGATGAGGCAGAATGATATAGTGAGTCTGGGCTGAACCTGGGAACATCGTGCCTGACGTATGCTGCAGGTACTGAGCACATACGTTGTAAACGTGGCTAATTAGCGAACAGGGTTAAGATCGCTTACAGTAAATTTGCTGCAAATATTTTCTCTCTGATTTCATCAGAACACAGACCTACTGCTCCAAGTATTCGTTGCAGAGAAACTGACTTTTATTCACTGTAAAAATATATGTGTGCTATGTACATGCTTCCCGTACAAGATAGGAACAGGCTGGACTCAGTAAATGCTAGTTTTCATTTCCGTAAAAAGTCTTCGTTAATTTTTAGCGGCCATATTTATACTCTACAACATAACAAAAATACTTCATACCGGATCTATTAGAATATTTATAATGTAATATATAGTGTGTATAATATCACGTGCATAACTACAATACTTTAACAATTATTATTAAAAGTAAGCATTCCTGTATGCGCCGTGTTTACATTTTAATGAAAACAAAAATGATGTTCACAGTTTTTGGAAACTTTAGACACGTTTGCTTATTATTTAGAGCATTCAAGACCCCACATTCAGGTAATCACGGAGAACATGATGGGTCCGGCATGAGGCAGGGGTATGGAAAACAAGGAATACACACGGAATTTTGGTGGACAAAGATTTCGAAAGTTTTCATTTGAAAGCATGAGGTAATAAATTAATGTGGATCTTACGGACAGAAGTTGTAAGAACGGAAGATGGATGGAATTAGCTGAAGGTTATGTTCAATAGTAAGTCTCGGTATCAGCGGTGTTAAACCTGTGGGTTCTGCTGTCAATACTAGGCACATAAAGCGTCACTAGACTGTGAAAGTAATACATTATAAACCCGAGTATTATGACCGCCCATCCTGCCAAACTATCTTTACTCTAATGACAGACATAAATTCATGACACGATTAATTACAATAGCATTTAATCTTACCACTATTTTCCTTTCCTCCGTGACCTTTAGTCCACAAGCGAACTATAACGACCGAGAGACAGCCGCTTTCGGCGAAGTTAGTGCAAACTTTTGAGGATAGAGGGTGTGGCGTGGTCAGCGCAAAGGATTCCCACGGCAGTTAATCTCGGATTTCTAGACCGGAATATTAGCACTACTTCTTTTACTTAAGGAATTCAATCGTAATTCGTGTTCGTACTTTGTTTTTTTTTATTGCTAGTGGGATGGGACTGAGTCCCTTGTACTTCGGCCACTTCTGGCCTATTGTACCAACCCCAGATGATAGGTGAGGGTGATTGTAGAGCAATTGGTGGAATGAAGATTGGCATGGAAACCGAAGTACTCGAAGAAAACATTGCCCAGCGCCACTTTGTCCATTACAAATCCCACTTGCCCAGACCCGGGATCGAACCCGGACCGCAACGATGCGAAGCCAGCGACTAACCGCTTGAGCTATGGTGCGGCCTTATTTTGCTTTTAGATAATGGTTATGAAGCACAGAGTGCATAAACTGTGAGTAAGTGATAAGTCTTGTACCGAAGTGTGAGGGAACAAAGAAAAAATTTAAGATTCGACATTTATTTCAAATTATAATAATATTCGAATGTCTGAAAACAGCGCTGAACTCTGGGTTCTCCTTTGTATGAGACCATAGGCTACATTTGCTGGAACGTAGAAGCAGGGTGCCAATCGAAGTCAGGTTTAACTCTCTACTAATCTGCGTCAAAATTCTTCAAAATTATTTGAAGTTCAATACGCCTGTATCACAGACTTCATTCGCCAACTGTTATAAATGAATAGTGCTTAAAAGTAAATACAAGAATGAATAAACTCAACTCTTTACACAAACAAACAAAACCAACTCCGTGGCGTGTAGTCCGCAAGCGAACTATACCGACCGAGCGACCGTCACTTTTCGGCGAAGTTAGTGCCAACTTTTGCGGATAGAGGGTGTCACGTGGTCAGCGCAACGAATCCTCACGGCCGTTAATCTCGGTTCTCTAGACCGGAGCCGCTATTTGTTTGAAATAGCTCCTCAATTATCGTCACGAGGCTGAGTGGACCCCGTTCCAGACTCACTACTTCTCAGAAAATCTGGTAGGGCTGGAAATCGAACCCGGNCCCAGATGATAGGTGAGGGTGATTGTAGAGCAATTGGTGGAATGAAGATTGGCATGGAAACCGAAGTACTCGAAGAAAACATTGCCCAGCGCCACTTTGTCCATTACAAATCCCACTTGCCCAGACCCGGGATCGAACCCGGACCGCAACGATGCGAAGCCAGCGACTAACCGCTTGAGCTATGGTGCGGCCTTATTTTGCTTTTAGATAATGGTTATGAAGCACAGAGTGCATAAACTGTGAGTAAGTGATAAGTCTTGTACCGAAGTGTGAGGGAACAAAGAAAAAATTTAAGATTCGACATTTATTTCAAATTATAATAATATTCGAATGTCTGAAAACAGCGCTGAACTCTGGGTTCTCCTTTGTATGAGACCATAGGCTACATTTGCTGGAACGTAGAAGCAGGGTGCCAATCGAAGTCAGGTTTAACTCTCTACTAATCTGCGTCAAAATTCTTCAAAATTATTTGAAGTTCAATACGCCTGTATCACAGACTTCATTCGCCAACTGTTATAAATGAATAGTGCTTAAAAGTAAATACAAGAATGAATAAACTCAACTCTTTACACAAACAAACAAAACCAACTCCGTGGCGTGTAGTCCGCAAGCGAACTATACCGACCGAGCGACCGTCACTTTTCGGCGAAGTTAGTGCCAACTTTTGCGGATAGAGGGTGTCACGTGGTCAGCGCAACGAATCCTCACGGCCGTTAATCTCGGTTCTCTAGACCGGAGCCGCTATTTCTTTGAAATAGCTCCTCAATTATCCTCACGAGGCTGAGTGGACCCCATATTTCTCAGAAAATCTGGCAGCACCGGGAGTCGAATCCGGACCTCTGGATCTGTAGCCAGGAACTCTGACTACTAGACCACAGAGGCGGTCACTCTTTATACAGAACTATAGAAAAGCCCGTTGGATTAGGGAATACTTTCTATCGTATCTTCAATCTTAAGCCCCCACCCCTTTTTTTTTCCTTCCATACTCGTCAACTAAATGGGCGGTGGGTCTAAAATGTTGAAACCCACTGTTATTAAAGAACTAGAAAATCAATTCGCGTTGAGTTTTTACAGTAAAGTTAAAGAGCCCAGAATCAGTAATACAAAATCTAATGTGCGCATGTGTAACGCAATGTTCTGACACAAATTTACTTCACTGCGACGCAGTAGCGCATACTCGCCAGTGCCATGTAAATCCTCTGGTGTGATTCATGTAAGAGTGTTGCCCATATGTAGTGGTCATCATGCCCCTCCACACGTCTAGACAGAGGCACTCGATATGCACCTGACATGGGATACGTAACTGTCTGCACAAGTAGCCAATTTAGCACACATCATGATATCCTGCTATAGGCTTTGGAATACATCCACGTTCTCTTACCTTCGCACTTCTGACTACTGGAAGCCAGTATCTCTCAAATGCTGCCATTGTGATGAATAATGTAACAAGAGTACGTGTTATATCAGAATGGTAAGAGCAAAAATGCCGATAACAGTGGCCCCGCGGTCGAAGGCATGAACAGTCTTCGCTCGCTTGAACGCTGGGATCGTGGGTTCGAATAGATAGATAGATAGGCAGATAGAGGTAAAAATGGCTGTGTTTAATTAACTCTTTAAAGCCCACTGGCTACTACATCTGTCACTTTATTTGACGTGCTAAAACTCTGCACGCTGCTTACAGAGCGTATTTCTGTTTCGTCTTGTTCATACGGTAAACGGAAAAGTTTCTCCTAAATAGTATTAATAGGTTGATCTTTATGACGGAGACGTAACATGTTTCCTATGAGGTACGAACTGTACATCTGTATATCGATGAAACGAATCGCTGTGTGAATAGAGTGCTCCGCATTCCAGGAGCATAAGCAACAGAGGGAATTCCGGAGAATCCACTCATAGGCAGCACCAAGAGCTGATCGAACGGTGGACCAGACTGAGAACCCAAATGATGCGCTGACAACTGCCACGACAAAGGATGAAGACTGTGGCACCGTGACAAAGATATCATAAATAGGTATCGCAGTATTTTTGATATGTTATGAGCTCATTGGATTTTTCAATTCATTTAATCCTTCCAGCCGCACTATGGTCTTGGGGTCTATTGAGCCTCTTACAGAAATGAATACCAGATCAGTCTGGGGTAAAGGACGGCCGGAGGGTAAGGCTGACAATCTTACCGCCATCTGTGAGCCGATTGTCGAGAGAATGGGGGCGTCTCGAGGTCTGACAACTCTATGTGCCTCCACGGCCTGTTAGAGGGATAGCTTTATGTAAACTGTCAGTAATAATGTACTGTTATTCTTTGTATGTAATTCAGTTACCAGAATGTTGTTCTACGTGACATGTAATTCAGTTACCAGTATGTTGCTCTACGCGATATGTAATTCAGTTACCAGAATGTTGTTCTACGTGATATGTAATTCAGTTACCAGTATGTTGCTCTACGCGATATGTAATTCAGTTACCAGAATGTTGTTCTACGTGATATGTAATTCAGTTACCAGTATGTTGCTCTACGCGATATGTAATTCAGTTACCAGTATGTTGTTCTATGTGATATTAAATTCAGAATATCAATAAAGCAGCAACATATGTGTTGGGGAAACGATATGGAATCACTCAGTTTTGTTTGCTGGACTGCTTGTTAGGCAACCGGAAGGTCCTGTGACTGACCATCTCGACACACGTTCTCTTGGTTTTCCTCTGTCCTTTAGAAAATATTGAGATGGTTCCCAAAATCTAAATGGCTACTGCATGCTTCTCGTGCACCTCTCCCGACCTAAGTTAATCAAAATTAAGTCCCTTTGCTGTCTAAGCAGTTCTCGGTCGGAGACAGCCACGAGAAGTTCGTAGTTGAAGAAGTGTTAGAAATCGATCTGTGAAGAATTAAAATATGATTAGAAGGCATCACTCATGTGTAATATTTAGAGTGTGTAATTCAGTGAGCTGTTATAGTTCCTGCGTTTTAGTTGAGTTACCAGGGGAGGACTGGTGTGTGTAAACACAGCGATAGCGTCACAATTATGATTAAGATAAATTGTAACCAAGGTGCCGATAAATCCAATCATCCGAACTAGAGCCCGTAATTTTCGTTACGCGTATTACCCTACACGTGACAGTAATATTTGATTGTGACATTAAAAGATATCGAAGGATATAGAATATTATAATATGTAATTACATAATTCAACTTGTTTCGTTTACTTCAATTCAGATCACTTACTCCTATTTGTGCGAAGGGGAAGGTACATTCCAGTTTGGATTATAAAGTGTCCAATAAATTTAATTTTTCCTTCCTTCACTGCAACTACACAGTTTCTTGGTTTATTTAACGATTTTTATCAACAACTATGGTCACTGGTCATACAACGTCCAGTGCAAGAAAGATTTTGTAATGGGGCGGATGTTGATGGAGGCTATCTTGGCATATCTGAAGGTACTACCGTGTCTCAGCCTTTGACTGCCATGCGTAAGGGAAGCCACAGACTCTCCGACAGATTTTCTGCGGTAGAACGTGTGTGGCAAGCTTTGCGCTCTTGTACGGACACTTGGAAACATCCCGCTAGATTAAACAGTCACGATGCATTGGAATTCATAAGGAATGATGCCTGGTGTCCGATGTATACTTCTTTTCGGACACGACTGTACGATGTAGTCCGCATTGTAAACCGAATTCCGATAGGCAGTGTTGTTTAATTCGAGGGTGTCGCTGACAAGGTTGACAGCACGCACAGGCATCATTAATCTTCAAGTTGTCTGCAGGAAGGCAGGTAGAAGACACAGCAGCATGCAAACTGACAATACAATGGCGGAGCGCGAGAAGATGAAAGTGGAGGACACACAAAAAAAAATATTTGATATAAGAACAGAACGCACAGCGGCTTGTGTTACCAACACCGAGCTGGAATATGTTTATTTATTTACTTACTTATTAGCTACTTGTTTATTTACATCTACACGCTGACTATGAAGACAAGTCCGCATTCCTCATTAATGCTAATTTCTGTTTCCCAGCCGAAGCCAAGATGTAATAGGGTCCGAGGCCACCTTATCGATAGACTGCTGGGCGGATGAAGAGGCTGGAGACCGGCTAGCGGGCTGGCCGATTAGATGCATGGGTGGATGGAGGGACGGCGGTTGGAAGAATGTACAAATAACAGGGGTCTAAGAATTAAATGAATTTTAATTGAACCAACTAACTCTCTGGTAGCAGAATCCAAAGGTACAGTATTTCTACACTAGAGCCGTTGACACGATTAAGTATAACCACGTCCATCCGCCACAGAACTTTTTTTCCCTGAAGTCAATCGGAATGTCTCCTCGTATTTTCGCCTCTGTTGTCCAAGTGAATACCTGAAGAGTATTATATACCTATATACAATATGTAAACTAGTGAAATGCTACATTTGGAACATGGCTTTGTATGGGGCTGAAACTTGGACACTTAGGGCAGTAGATCAGAAACATCTGGAAAGTTTCGAAATGTGGTGTTGGAGAAGGATAGAGAAGATCAATTTGACCGATTATGTGAGAAATGAAGAAGTGTTAATTAGAGTCAGTGAGCAGAGGAATATCCTACACGAAATAAGAAAACGGAAGGCTAATTGGATTGGTCATGTTTTACGCAGAAACTGCCTTCTAAAAGAAGTTATCGAAGGAAAGATAGAGGGGCGGATAGAAGTGACNAGGAAGAAGACGTAAGAAGATGCTGGATGACCTTGGGGACAGAAGAGGATACTGTCATTTGAAGGAGAAAGCTCTAGATCGCATTAAGTGGAGGAATTGTTTTGGAAGAGACTGTGGACCTGTCGTCTTGACAGATTACTGATGATGATGATACAATATGTATGTATAAGAACTGGGATAGCTCAGTAGGTACAGCGACCGGCTACGAGCTGGATAGCCGAGGAGTCGGTGTTTGATACCGGGCAAGGGAGAGAGATTTTCTTTTACTACTCGTACACAGCGTCCAGACCGACTATGGGGCCCACCCAGCCTGCTATCCAATGGGTACCGGGGGCTCTTTCCCAGGTGCTAAAGCGGCCCAGGCATGAAGCTCACCACTCACCTCCATCTAGTGTCGAGGTCAAGAATGGAAGAACTATACCTCCACTCCCCAATATGTCTTCATGTTATAACGCTTAATTAATTAAGCGCAGGAAGAATTTAGGTTTTTATATGTACGTAGGCACATTTTTTCTCTTCCATCCCAGCTATATATCAGACTTACTGAAATATCCTAATTCCATTAACCCAGGTTCGGCCACACAGAGCGCTACGCTATGTTCGCTACGTACGCTACGTACGCTGTGTACACTCTGCGACGCAGCTAACATAGGGAACATAGCGTACGTAGCGTACGGAAGTCTGTGTGGCCAGTCATATTGGCAATTAAGGGAGATATTTTTCTGTTCATATAGCGAACATAGCGTACGTGGCGCTCTATGTGGCCGAACATTAATACTTGGCTATCTATGTATGAGTAAATCAGAAACCTCTTGTTTACGTGGTACCCTACATTGCCCATTCGATTAATTCCTAGTTATTAAACATAGTTCCCTTTGCACTTGGCTTTGAGAGAGTAAGTCAGACAAGCTGTGCTTGCTGCCTGTTTCGCCATGTTGTTTCGCTTACAATCTGAAATCGGGGAAACCGATGCGATATCTTCCTAAGAAACGTTGGTTGAATGTCACGACTTTACCCCCAGGAAGATAGAATTCTTCATTGATATCGCTGCGTTTTCGAAGTAAGAGACCATATTTTACAGTTATGAAAGTCACATGCAGAAATTATTGCTTTACTCGTATATTTTTAGTATTCTGGAAGGCAAATGGGAATTAGTTTCTCAATCGTATCAGAAATCTCTTACGAATTTATTTTACCGTAATTTCGCCATTTACATTTGTTACTGCTATTACCAGATACTTAAATTCCAAAAAACATTTTACTTAATTAGAAATTAAAAATTATTTTTTTAGCAAAGAAGATTATATAGTTATTAAAAAGCTTAAGCTATTCCTGTAACAGGGCGTGAAAGCCCATAGGATTGTTTGATGTCGAGGCTCCCACATTTTCTTTAGACAAGCGGTTCATAGATGGCGGTGAGTTTGTCAGCCTAACGCGCCGGCCGCCCTTTACCCTCCAAGAAGATTCCTGGTACTCATTTCTTTTAGAGGTTGAGTTGACCCCAGGGCCATAGTGCGACTGCAAGGATTAGATTAATTAAAAAATCCAATGACCTCATCGGGAATCGAACTCCCGATACGGCTTGTAGCATAATGCCTACACCAACTACACTACCGCGTGCCCCCCTTTATTTGGATATAAGAAATACAACTAACTCAATGCGCAGAATTGCTTTTCATAAGCTCAGACCCACTCAGTGTAAAACTGTGAAACGCCAGATAATCTCTTGAATTTCTGTGATGGTTTAAAAGTTGGGACAGATAATTTCTTGCTCAGAGCAACGAAATTCGCTCAATTAAGCAGATCATCTCTCAAACGCGACTGAATCAGGATCATAACACTTAGAGACTGCAAGTCAGAACTGGCAGTAAAATTGTATTTGAGCGTTGTGGTGTATCAGTAAAGTGTATATACTCATTGAAAATAAGTTATAAGATTAGAAAGTTTTAAAAGTTTTTGAAGAACAAACAGAATTCTTCCCATAAGGCTCTCTGACCGGCGATATCTTCGAAATAACCCCGCCCGGCCCTAAGGCAGAAACCAATTGCTCACTTCTGGTCTGTTCTGTTACCTATAACAGCAAACAACGACTTGACTGTGGACGGAAGAAGAACCAAACATCAATAACCCCGAAGGCTTACTTTCAGAAATATTAGGCCTACTTTTTAATAAATTATAATTACGCCTTAAGGTCCCGACAGTCTCAACCGGCAGCTGTGTCAGTAATTAGGGAACTGCCACTGCTGCGGACGGAATGATTTGCACAGATTTTACGGCATGTTCCAACTCGGTAAACTGACTCCAGGACTTTCCATTCACATCTGATAGTTATTCAGCAGCTAATGATACGTATATGCTGCTTTCTGAAAGTCGAAGGTTCATTGCCATGTACACAGAAGCTCGTAATTATGCACTATTCTGACACAGCCTACAGCACCTTCAACTCGGCATTCATGACCATCCTCAAACACGTCTGCGTCGGAAGATTTGGCGAAAAGTGGTTTAAATGTCTGATTAATTAATTGTGAGGACCTTCAGACTTCTTCAAAGTTTCGTCCCTTTGTCACTAAGATCGCAATAAAAGGAAGAAGAATGACTCAATTTTGCCATCTGGATGATCAATATTGCCCATACGTGAGTATACCAATTACTGCACTGGTTTTTACCTTCAATCCACTCAGTTCAAAGATCCATATCGATCGATATATCGTATCGACTGAATGCTACCTGGCTGTAAAATAACTCTCGATCTAGTTTATTGTTGTAAGCTGAGATGTCATTACTGTCTGTGCACCTAGCTGTGCTCCCACAGAAAAGGAAGCCGACAGACACATCCAGTGCACAGAACAGGAAGTCTCGTCTATAGTGTTTGGACACTACAGAAGCGACTCTAACTACGTCATATGTTATTTATCTGATTACTTAGGGCGTTCTGATAGGTTTATTATAATGAACACTTCCAAGGTAAGTGTGAAACTTGGTCTGTTACAAGGAAGAATGTCTTTGAGAGGACGGGATAAGGAAAGGATTCGAAGCTAGAAATAAAGTAACAGTGGATGAGGACTGAATTTCCATGCAGAAACCTATCTCAGCAAGAGTTTTTTTTTAATTCGCTTAGTGGGGGGTGGAGTCCAACTGGGCCCACTCGGCACAGCGGCCACTGATTGCTTATTGTACCTGCCCCGGGTGATTATGATAATGGAGAATTTGGTGGAATGAAGATTGGAAGGTGAAACCGAAGTACTCGGTGAAAAGCCGCCCCAGCGCCACTTTGTTCACCACAAATCCCACTTGACCAGACCCGGGATCGAAACCTGGCCGCCGCGGAGGGAAGCCAGCGAGTAACCGCTTGAGCTATGGCGCGGCCAAGAGTTCTTCCTTCTCGGATATGACGTCGTGTAGTTCATTGAAAGTAAACGAAAGTTTAGGAAGAACAGAGCTCTTCTTACTACCGGCTTCACGCTGATTTCTTGTTTGCCTTATTCTTCGAACCTGAAGATGGTAGCGACATGTTATTCCGAAACGTCTGTTGACTTTCAACGGACTACGTGGCGTTATATGCCAGAAGATAGAACTCTTTATAACGGCCGCAACGAGAGGGTCGATTCCTAATCTCGCAGTAAGTCCATTTCATACATTTGCACGTTTCTGTTCAGGGCTCCTTTAGTGGCACTCCTAGCAGCAGAGAATCGACTCGTAAGACGACGAGTGAATAACAAATTGGAAAGTATATGGAAGGAAACGGTGTGGTCTATTTTTTTTAGTTTCTTTGGATGGGTTGAGACTTGAGTTCAATTGCTACGTCGGCCTCTAATTGACCTATTGTACCAGCCCCGGATGATAGATGATGATGAATATGGAGCAGTCGGTGGAATGAGAATTAGCAGGGGAAACAGAAGCACTAGAAGAACACCTGCCCCAGTACCACTTTGCCCACCACACATCCCACATGACTTGACCTGAGCTTGAACCCGGACCGCCGCGATGGGAAGCGGTCGTGGCCTAATTTCAGATACTATCCGGGCATTCGATTTGAGAAACTACGGAAAACTGCGGGGAAACTCAGAACCTGTGTCTCGGCCCATATCCGGGTCTGGCACTTATAGAATAGAGATCAGACGCTTTAACACTTGAGCTAACTTGTTCGGTATTTCCACATAAAGGCGTACAGTTTATTTTCATGCAATTCAATTACACCTTATTGGGACTGCTCCCCGGTCTTGGTATTGCTTTGTCCATGGACACGGACCACAATTACATATTGTTATACAGGTATGCAAATGGGGCAGGTCTGGAGCATTGTTCTGTGTCTGTAAACAGCGGGAAATAACTAGGTACAGCACCATAATCGATTACACACACCGGAACTGAGCGACTTACTCCATTCAATGCTGCACGCTAAAGCAAAGAATAATCTCCGATCGCGCGCGTGTATCATTATGGAAATGCAGTTTACAACTTTGCAGCAAATGAACTGGCTTCCTCAGCTGGGCATAATTCAAGCAATCGCTTCTCATACAAGAGCGCGTATCCGTAGCATATTAAATCCACCAATATACACGTATAAAATCCAATAAATTCCTTGCCTGTATATTTAAATAAAAACGGCCTGATTTTAATTCCTATTGCACTTACGGAGTTTAAGTTCAGTCACTCATAAACGAGTCAAATAACGAGGTGCGAAGATACTGAAGTTTGAAGATATGAAGCCGCATATAATACAGGTAAACCCCGACTTACATTCGTCCACTATTTACCTTAAAGGTAAATTTGTCACCGTAACCACGTAATTAAGCACTACGCCATGAAGTCATATGGGGGAGTGGATGTATAGATCTTCATTTTTCTTGACCTTGGCACTAGTTGGAGGTGAGTGGTCAGCTTCACGCCCCGGCCGGTTTACTCCCGGGGAAATAGTCCCCGGTACCTATTGGCTAGGAGGCTGGGTGGAACCCAGAGCCGGTCTAGACGACGTGGAGAAGAGAAAATTCTTGACCCTACCAGGACTCGAACAGCGACCCCTTGGTTGTCCAGCCCGTAGCCAGTCGCTATCCCGGCTCCCATTACTACAACCGTTATTGTTGTTATTATGACAACCGTTGTAATTGCTTACAGCCATGTAATTGAAGTTAAGTTATCTCTGCGATAAGTTAAGCATCACTACCTGAACACGGCACAACAGAGGTATAGATCCTTGCAATTTTAATCTCAGCATTAGATGAAGATCAGTGGTTAAATTCACGCGTCACAAAGGTCCTGACATCTATTGAATAGGAGGCTGGGTGTAACCCAGGGCCAGCCTGGACGCTCCAACGCTGCGAGTACTGAAACTGAGCTATCGCTGCGAATATTGAAACCGAGGTAACGCTGCGAGTACTGTAACTGAGCTACCGCAGCGACTACTGACACTGAGCTACCGCTGCGAGTACTGACACTGAGCTACCGCAACGAGTACTGAAACTGAGCTACCGCAGCAAGTGCTGACACTGAGCTACCGCAGCGAGTGCTGACACTGAGCTACCGCTGCGAATGTTGAAACTGAGATGTCGCTGCGAGTACTGAAACTGAGCTGCCGCTGCGAAAACTGAAACAGAGCTACCGCTGCGGATACCGAAACTGAGTTACCGCTGCGGATACTGATACTGAGTTACGGCGCCGGATACCGAAACCGAGTCACCGCGTCGGATACCGAAACTGAGCTACCGCTGCGAACGCTGAAACTGAGATGCCGCTGCGAGTACTCACACCGAGCTACCGCAGCGAGTACTGAAACTGAGCTACCGTAACGAGTGCTGACACTGAGCTACCGCAGCGAGTACTGACACTGAGCTACCGCTGCGAATGTTGAAACTGAGCTGCCTCTGCGAATGCTGAAACTGAGTTACCGCTGCGGATACCGAAACTGAGACGTCGCTGCGAATAGTGAAACTGATTTACCGCGGCGGAACTGAAACTAAGATATCGCGCAGAATAATAATAATGTGCCACAACTCTGAATCCTTAAACTGAGCTCTCGTGCCGAATAGTGAACATGATCTACTGCGCCGATGAAAGTGAGATCCTGTCCCAAATACTGAAAAGCGAGCTATCAGTCCGGTTACAGGCCAGCTATGATATCGAATAATAAGCGCGTCACCATGCCGATTACTAACAGTGAGCTATGTAGCTCCGTCAACGTATATCGCAATCAGTGGTTATTCAAATGAAAGCAGAAACTCGTCGAAGCTTCAACATTAAATTATGATCCGCCATCCTAAACTAATGAGGAGTCGCACATGAACCCTGTTGAACTCTCCAGTAATTTTCAATGAAGGAACAGGGTCACGTCAGCAATTATAACAGATGGTATACAAGAATAGCAACATTACAATATAGTGCACTAAGTGACGATCTTCTGAAAAGAAGGTATGGGGGTAATTTCACGGTAAGTAACAAGACTTGTTTGGAACCATGTTATGTATACTAATAGGTTAATTAAAGGACGTCCACACACTGCGAAGAGACGACTGAAGGGGAGGCGCTATCAAGATTACACATGAATATAATAACAGCATGCGCATATCCTTCGCGCATGCTTATGCGAGCGTGATAGCTTCCGTATATTATATGGGACATTATAATTGTGCGGCCATGAGAGCAAGAATGAATTATCGCCCCGTTGCTCCATGACGTCTAATACAGTAAGGCTCTTCAGGGTGTGAAATGATTGCAGGAGGACCTGGTACCCTGTGGCGAAGCGCGACTATATATAATTCTTTTAATAAACTCACATGTGTTACGATGAATGGCATAAATTCACTGTCAAAGTCGCGCCTTTACATTCAAACAGAAAATGACCGCATATAACTACGTTTCGTTCTTAGCGTCGAGGGCCTTATAATCTTGTTAGGCGTTCTTAGTTAATTTAATAACGCTTTCTACAGCGTTGAATGGGGGCATTACGGTTTGAATGATGTGACAGGGAAAGTATCAAGGCCCGTTTTACATATTCATTACCAGCGACAGCTGGTGTCGCCATACTTACGTTTTAACATGCTTCATGTTTTCCATAAGAGCTGTCATCTAGTCGACTCTTCTTATGTACATCTTCAGAGATTATATTATAGACCGAAATACATTCATCGATTTTCATATTTTCTTATTCTTAACTGGCATTTCTTGTTTAATTCTCTTTAATCATGATTGATTAGCGTAATGTAACGAGATCATGTTTAAATCCCGAAAAATTATGTGTTGAAGGATTTCTACTATTTCATTTCCTCCCTCTGGGATCTGAGAAATATCACGGAAGTCCAATCAGGATAGCTCAAATTTAGATCGAGAATCGAACTCGAGACGTCCCGAACACACACAACAAAATGTTAACGGTTCAGAACATACGACATAACGAACAAATGCAATCAAAGGATATGAAAGATTTATGTTAAGAATAGGGACAATTTCACAGAAACTATGTTGTACTTCCTTTAGTTAATTTAATCTTATTATAATTTTAAGCTACAAACATATTTATGTTCCATCTCTCTGCACAGTTTTACCTACCTAGCTCGAAAAATTCATCACTTTTTGTCAACATACAAAATGCAGATTTCGCACGGCGACCATATTTCAGATTTACGAATAAAAATTTTTCTTATAAAGTTATATACGTATTTTTCGAAAAGATTCTGACACAGGGCTTCAGTACTGTATATTAAATGGCGGTAGGGTTGCTACGGGCTGATACACTTGCACCGTCACTAAGATGGTACTGCAGTTAGAAGGAAAGTAAACAATTCAAGGTCTCGTATCAAGTCTCAAATATTCCGTCAACTTCTTCAGAAGTTATTGCAGGGACGAGTGGGTACAGCGACTAGCTAGGGGCTGAGGTGCTGGATGACCGAGGGGTCGGAGTTCGAGTCCCAGTAGGGTTAAGAATATTCTCTCCTCCAAGTTGTCGGGACCGGCCTTGGGGCCCACCTAGCCTCCTATCCAATGGGTACCGGGTTCGCTTCCCCGGGGGTAAAGCGGCCGGGGCTTGAAGCTGACAACTTACCTCCATCTAGTGCCGAGGTCAAGAAAATGTGGATCTATACGTCAATCCCCTTGTGCGCCTTGATGCCGTAGTGCTTCCTTAGTTAAGCTCAAGGAAAGCTTTACATTTTTTACCAAATAAACACGCAGATACATGAGTTTAACGATATATATGCCAGTCTTTCACATATTTTTAGGTATCAAATCTTAATTTCATAGTGGAATCGTAGTATGATTACTGAATGAAGGACGTGGAAGGAAATGGCTCGATTTAAGGTCCCTTAGACCGCGCGGCCACTGTGATCGGCCCTATAAACTCAGTAGTTGTAATCATTAACGTCGTAATTATTCTATGGGCCTCTTCCGGAAGCCCAGTGAACCATTAGTGAACTGCGGACCGCAGCGTCCCTTAACGCTTCCCGAACGCACGTACAGAAACATGTTTGTTGTTTCTCATGTTTGGCGTTCCTTTCACATGTGGGCCTCTTTCTCAGCTACAAGAAGAAACATAACCTTACACGCATGATAAGTTGTATTATTGCAATGTTATCATACGTGGTACGTTAGCACAAATCACACGCGGCAACTTAAGGGGTGAGAAAACTGTGAAGCATATACCCGTTGCTGAGTAACGACTCGGTACACACGTTCCAGCGAGCACACAATAGAACTGTGTTCTCTGTGGACCATGATACAGCCAGTTGCTAGGTAACGAACCACTAAACGCGTATTCTTCATAACATGTGACACGTGTTTTCCGTGGGGTCAGGGCCGAAGAATTATAAGAGGACACAGAACGGAGTACGGAGGAGTACGAGGGAGTACAACGGAGAAAGAGAAAAGAATGGAGTGTATCTTAGTGATTTCTGAATTGTGTAGATTAGCCTTAGCGCTATGATTGAGTGTGGTTAAGACAGATTGTAAACGAAGGCGTTAACAAATTCAATCATCCAAACAGGAATCCGTTATTATCAGTCACGGAACCCCGGACTCCTAACAATATAGAAGTTCGTTTTATTCGTTCGTTGCACGAACTATCTTGTCTCTCTCTGACTATCCGTCTATCATTCCTCAAAGGCCGCGCCATAGCTCAAGCGGTTAGTCACTGGCTTCCCACCGCGGCGGCCCGGGTTCGATCCCGGATCTGGTCAAGTGGGATTTGTGGTAGACAAAGTGGCGCTGGGGCAGGTTTTGTCCGAGTACTTCGGTTTCCCCTGCCAATCTTCATTCCACCAACTGCTCCACAATCACCCTCACCTATCATCTGGGGCTGGTACAATAGGGCAGAAGTGACCGCAGTACAAGGGACTTAGTCCCACCCCACTAGCAATAAAGAAAATCGTTCCTCATATTCCATCTTGACAAACATTCAAAGTATCCGTTATATTTTGATACTGTGTGATCTGAGGGAACAGGTGGGGTGACAGTTTCATTTCAGTCTCTACCGGTTCTCAGTAATCGACAGTTTAAATGAAAATCATATCGTTATTTCACACGTGACATTGAATCTAAACCTAATAGTGGCGGCAGATCAGAGACCCTGGGATGTTGGTTTTGAAGTTAGTAATGGTTCCCATGACTTATTCTTCGGGGATAAAGAAGCAGAAGGTTGAAACTTCGGGATTTAGAATTCTTGAAGTTTTACCTCAATTCTGCCACATATCTTCATGGCTAGATGCACAGGGGCAATTTCACTCCCTTTTTATGTCTACTAAATTGCTTAAACGAAGAAGAGAAAACAAAGGAAGCGTCTACAGAGATTAAAATTCACAAAGCGTTTAGAAATATTACGATATTCTGGTATTAATCCTTTGAGCAGATAAACTATCATACAGGGTTCAGCTCCTCAGTGATCACGCCCACAAGATGGGTGACCATCCGAATCAAATAAGACTGTAACTGTGCATAATATTGGCAGGTTCGCCTGAACGCGTTAATGAACGTTTAGGTTCTATAAAAGACAGATCCAGAGGTTACGGGTTCGACTCCCGACGCTACCAGAATTTCTGAGAAGTAGTGGGTCTGGATCGGGGTCCGCTCAGCCTCGTCAGAATAATTGAGGAGATATTTCAAGGAAATAACGGCTCCGGTCCAGAAAACCGAGATTAGCGGTCACTGGGAACCGTTCCGCTGACCATGTGACACCCTCTATCCGCAAAAATTGGCACTAACATCGCCGACAAGCGGCGGTCGCTCGGTCGGTATAGTTCGTTTGCGGACTACAGGCCGCGGAGTGTGACTTTTTGTTACGTTCTATAAACAGCGGAAAATTTCTTGAACAGGTGAGTGACGGCCAGCTTCTCAACAAATACTGTATTCCTTCAACTTAATAATTATCTATTTCCAAAACTGTTGTCATCCTTTCAAGATGTACGTGGCTATCACTTGCCTTGTAAGGCTGCGGACTCTGCTCTTTTATTGTGAAAACGAACTTTCATATGTACTGATACAAAGAGCTCAACATACAATAACTGAAAAGTATAAAATGGGAGGAGTGTTTGTACAGTTCTCTATCTGTTCAGTTTATCAGGAAACATATACTAATGTATTCGCTTCGGTAAGAAACTATCTAACGCAGCATGAAAATTTGATCAATAAATGCTTGATTCGGTTGCCTGGCCATTCTCAAGAGTGTTCACCGAATTTTAAAAGGAACTAACGTTTCTACTGTTCATCGTGTGTCTACTAATTTTAAAGGAATTAAACCGGTCTTTCAGTTCATGTCCAAAACACTAAAATACTACAATAATTATGGTTTGAGTGCGAGCATCAGAGTAACCAATAGATTCTTTCATGTACCGATCTCCTGAAGAGTTATAGATGTATATTCTGTGTTATAACGGCGTTTAGTCCGTTGAAACTTAACCGACGTTTCGGAGGAACTTAGATCACTTATCAATCCTGAAGATTTCTCCTAAGAAATCTGGTTGACTTTCAGCGGATTACACGGTGTTGCATTCCATAAGATAGAATTCTCCATAACCGCCTCTGTAAGAACGTCACGATTGCATCTCCTGATTGTTCGTAATCTGAGACAAGTGTTAGAAATGTGTTTATCATCAGAACATTACAGCATACGTTTTGGCCTTCTCAGGTCATCCTTAAAGGCATTTTAATGTTTGTAAACTACTAAAGTTTCAGCCACTCATGAGCTGAGCCCTTCTTGAAAAGCTATCAATTGTGCAGCTTCTAGAGAACTTACCAGCATTTTATGGCACCGAAGGTTCATTACCGTGTTCACAAGAGCTCTCCACTGGTCTCTACCCTGAGCCACATCAATCCAATCCATACAATCCAATCCTATCTCTCTAAGATCCATTTTAATATTGTACACCCACCTACGGCTTGGTCTTCCTAGTGGTCACTTTTCATCTGGCTCTCCCACCAATATTCTATATATA